>NC_047158.1:2599887-2718527 GCF_009819705.1 Hippoglossus hippoglossus
TCTTATCATCCAAAACCGGTTACCTCCAATTGAGTTTCCAACTGACAGGGTCCACATTCACTGAACTTACACCCAGAAGAGATTCGGTCATGGGCTGCATCTAATCATTTATTTCCTTAGCATGCATGTTCAAAGCTGTTTTGACTTATCACCGAGCTTCACAGTAGATTATCAGCCCATGTTGTCATAAATCTGCAGGAAACGCGATTCTCTAGCCCTGACGAGCACCGTTCAACTGACCTAACATACGAGCAGTAACTAGCAGCTCGACTCAGCCTCACACCTACACTTTATCTGTGAAATGTCACGTGCTCGACCAACCGCCCAAAACTCAAATGTAAGTGATGGAGAAAAGCAGAGGATCTTCATTATGAGGGAGTGGAAGCAGAGCACAATAAAAGTGATTGAAATGACTAATCTGTTATTAACATAGACTCCCTTTACTTTGCTCTTGATTAAATCTATGAGTCGTCATGTCTGCTACTGTTGGAAGGGGACTTGTCTACATTGTTCCATAGTACAACCTTTTGTGTGACACGGGATGAAGAGACGTTAGGTGTTGCTTGTAGGGAGAAGGAGCGATGGAGTCTGGCTGTCTTTTTATTTTTTTTTCATATCCATAACTGCCACTGTGTAGACTTAATACTGTTGGATGTGGCTGAAATGTTATGAATACAGATGTATGAACCTTTAAATCAGCACTGTATAATTTGCTGAGATAAGACCACAGCTGCAAACTCCAGGGGGTTCCTTGTATATTTTACCTTCTGTCCGACTAGCTAGGAACATTTTTCTGGATAAAGTGCGATGTTGCATGAAACCCCCCCCCCCCCCCTACTTGTAAAACCTCAAACTTTTGTACTTTATCATTTTGTTTGATTTGCAAAACAACTACTGTTAGTTCTACTTTGTGTTTTTTTTAGAAATATAGTGGAACCTTTTCAGATAAATATAATCAAATTCAGCCTCTGTATTAAACCTTTATCAAAACTTTCAATCCGATGCCATTTCCAACATGTTTTAGTTCGGCAGGGGGCAACACATATTGTTCCAGGTCTGGAAAATGTCACATTTCAATTATTTATGCACCCACACTCTGCATGTCATACTGAATACTAACCATTGAATCCTTAAGTTTTAGTCAATGAGCGAAGGCCATGAGAAACTGTTCAAATTTAAATGTAGGACAAAATGCTGCAAAAAACCAAATAATTTACATGATTTGTGTTTTTTAAATCTGTTAATCAAATGACCAGCATGGGTATTAAAAAGTTGATATGGATGTCTGTTCCCCCGTAGTCATCACATTTATTTCGGAAAGATTTGACACCAACTCTTTCAGCATTTCATCCGAAAGACCTTCTCAAAGAGTTGAGGCTATTTTTGTAAGGTTGCATTGCTCCTTTAGACGGCATATTCCTGTTAACACCACAACAACTTCAGAGAAATGCACAGTCTACTCTCATCTTAATATAACCTCAGTCACTTGTGCATTTAAAGGACTATTTTCTTACTTGAATTAGACTGTTTTAAGTAATATGCTTCTGTTTTTTTTGCATCTTTTTTTGTACCGTCAACTTATCTATCAAAATAAAGGTGATTTCTCAGTCAGTCGGTGGCCGTGTTGTGCTTTTTCTGCTTGTTTCTTTAATATTTTACCTGTATTTTGAATTGCAAGTAAATTTTCAAAGCAGATTCAAAGTAAACGATAACAATACAGATGTGCAGAAAAAACCCACAGTATTAATTAAAGACAAATTATTCATAAATATATACATAACTAGAATGACTGCACAGCGGTTGTATGCCTTTGCTAACCAGTGCAGTTTCTGTACATATTTCTTCACAATTAATTTTTCTTCCAGATTCATATGAAGTTGTGACAAGTGCATGTTGTTGTCGTAGGCTCGCTGTCTCCTCCTTTCTGTCTCCCACAGTTGTCGGGTAGGACGGTGTGCCCCATCAGACCCAACCTTATCACAAGGAAGAAAGCAAACTCCAATGTTTACAAATGTCTGTTTTGTTATTTACCTCATGCCTCTGGTATTTTAAATCATTTTGATACTGCTAGAATACAGCTAATTAATCACAGTACGCCTAGTTACCAATCATTCCTGTTTGGGGAAACCACAGAGCATTGCCACATGATTAACTGATAAGGAGTAAGGGTTTAAGGGTTCCTCTTGCCCCTAAGCGGGAGGTGGCGTAGTCGGGACAGTTTCTCTTGCCCAAGGGCACCACATTTGTTTTTATAAATTTGATTTGTGTTGTTGTGATATTTGGTAATATGTTATTTAATGTTAGTTCTGTGATGCTCTTCATAGAATCAGACTCTTTCTTTGCATGCAACTAACTACTTCCTCTGACCTGGCACCAACACCTCACAAACTCCTCTCCCCAAACACACACATGTGATCTCAGCCCCATGATCCCAACACTCCAGGGGGTCTTTTGTCTTCATGGTGGCCAGCCGCCATTTTGAAACCACACTTTGTCACTCACACACACACACGCTCACACATGTATACTCACATTCACATGTATATAGTAAGTACACTTAGTTGTTTTAAATGTGCTATATAAATAACATTGACATTGACATTAGTTAGTTTGTGTGTTTATACTTTTATTATTTTCATAATAAATGTTTTTCTTAAACACAAATGTTGTCTTCATTAATGTTGCATAAGTGTGAAGTTTGCCAACCTCTGAACTCCATATCCTTCAACTTTGCTAACTACAACCTGCCGACGCTCCACACACTGACCGTGAGTTTAACAAACAACTCGACTCAGAGAGGAAGTAAACCTCAGTGAAGTTCGTGGAGCTGTGACTGACTGACTGTCTGTTTTCAGCTTCACCTGGAGACTCAATGGCTTCCAGATCAGAAGAAGATCTCTGCTGTCCCGTCTGCCAAGATGTCTTCAGAGATCCTGTCATTCTGTCATGTAGCCACAGCTTCTGTAAAGACTGTGTGAAGACCTGGTGGAAAGACAAAGAAGTAAAAGAGTGTCCACTTTGTAAGAGAAGATCTTCAAAGTCAATACCACCTTGTAACCTGGTGTTGAAGAACCTGTGTGAGGCCTTCTTGCAGGAGAGAGATCAGAGCTCTTCACATGGTCTCTGCAGTCTGCACTCAGAGAAACTCAGACTCTTCTGTCTGGACCATCAGCAGCCAGTGTGTGTCGTCTGCAGAGATTCAGAAAAACACACCGACCACAGATTCAGACCCATCGATGAAGCTGCACAACAACACAAGAAGCAGCTTCAGGAAACTCTGGAGCACTTGAAGAAGAGGTTATAGTGTTTTGAACGTGTTAAAGTAGAGTTTGAACAAACAGCAGAACACATTAAGGTCCAGGCCGGACTCACAGAGACGCAGATCAAGGAGCAGTTTAAAAAGCTTCACCAGTTTCTGGAGGAGGAAGAGGAGGCTAGGGTGGCTGCAGTGAGGGAGGAAGAGGAGCAGAAGAGTCGGATGATGAAGGAGAAGATGGAGGCTCTGAGCAGAGACATAACGGCTCTTTCAGACACAATCAGAACCACAGAGGACGAGCTGAGAGCTGAAGACGTCTCGTTCCTGCTTAACTACAAGGCTGCAGTGGAACTAGTCCTGCAGCACCCCCTGCTGGATGATCCACAGCTGGGCTCTGATAGACGAGGCCAAACATCTGGGCAACCTGAGTTTCAACATCTGGACCAAGATGAAGGACGTGGTCTACTACAGAATGTGCTGTATGGCAAGCCGTTTGAGCATTTATTCCATATCCTTGATATCAAATGTCAGTCCCCTCCACCAGTTCGGTCTTTGTCAGCACTAGTTGGACATTTGGTCGCACTAGTTCAGCATCTTACTGTACTAGTTGAACAAAAAATCTTACTAGTCACTCTTTTTCAGCAACTAGTGGCACTTTTGTTCAACTAGTTACAACAGAAACTGTACTAGTAACACTGTGCGCCGCACTAGTAGCACCAAAGTCCCTACTAGTTGGCTTTTTGCCGCACTAGTGGCCCTCTGGACCGAACTAGTATTGCTGAAAGTGTTACTAGCTAACTAGTGAGCTGCAAAAGCTCTGACATGTTAGCTAGTCAAACATGGATTTAGTAAACTAGTGGCCTACAATTTCTGCAATAGTTGAACTAGTGGGAGCCAAAATGCACACTAGTAAGCTAGTGCAGGCAAAAATCCCCACTAGTTTACTAGTAAAAGCCTATTTTGACCTTACTAGTAAACTAGTAAGGCTCAAAATGTGTACTAGTTAACTAGTGGGGTCGAAATACCCACTAGTAAACTAGTGGACTGCAAGCAAATGAAGCAGGCGGGACAAGGATTTTGATTGGTCAGTGTTCAAACTGTGTTTCAAAGCCTTAAAGTGCTCACTCTGAATTGTGATGATCTGAACCTTTTAGCAACATTCTTTTATGGCATAAGAGAGTTATTTTAGCAGCCATGCCTAAAACGTTATATTTGATTAAATGTTGATTCATTAGGGTTCATTAGTAGCTCAAAGTGTTTTACAATAAAGTGAAGAAACAACAAAAAATAAAAATATACTTATTAAAACAAGTGCAAATACTGCACGATAAAACCAAGCAATAAAATTTATAATAAACGAAAGAGGCAGCAAATAGCAAGAACAGGTATGCTAAGAAAAATAACATAGATAGAAATGAAACGTAGAAACACATAAGAACAATAAAATGTGTAAGAGATAAGAAAGCCTGCATAGGAAGCGTGAAAGCTGATTAATAACTTTTCAATTGCCATTTTAAAATGCTGACAGAGCTTGCATTTCATGTGGCCGTGGGTAGGGAATTCCATAATTCTGGAGCATAGTTAAAAAATGGAAGCACATTGTGTGCTCATATGTTATGATACAGTAAATGGTTGACATCCTTAGATATGTGAAATAACGTTCTGGATGTTAACAGATGTGTAATTCCTGTGAACTGTGAACACAGTATGTTGTCAATAATTTAGTCATTGCCTTATTCGTTTGTATATGGCAAGTTTTCAATTGAAAAGTAGAAAAGAAAAGCTACTCAGGTCATATAGCACTGCCACCTACTGGCGATAGTAAATGCGGCAGCAGCCCACATACACTAACCTTTTGTATCAACAGTAAAATAAAAGAGGAAGAAGCCTGTAATGCCAGCAGAAAAGAATTGAAATGGACTTTACTGATGTGGGATTTTCAAAGAGGCAGGTTTGACCTCTGGCCACTCCCGAGGCTCCAGAGTCCTGGGACTATACAAAACTTGAAATATCAAAACATTAATGGAGGAGGGGGCTATATTGTAGACCTGTAATGAGTTTAGTGATGATCATTTCTGATAGCTAACCAATGTTTACACAATGCAGTTTGTGCTGCTGCTGCAATGCCAGTAATTCATAACGGGATTGAGACGGTATCACTCCCCTCAAGAGGAGGTAGCTTGGATGTTAACCTTTCCAGGGAGAGGAGGGAACACTATTGGATTCACGGACTGAAAACCCTGTCACCTCATAGATTGAATATAGATTATGACTTGAAAAATGTTCAAACATTTTCACCTTTTTTCATTGTTGTTTGAAAAAATAATAAATCTGACGCACACACACATTTGCGTGCTTTATTCTGTATGGATAGTAAGCAAGGAGCTGGCGGTTCACAACAGTGAAACCTCATCAGGCTTTATAGGGTTACATTTTTGCTGGGTGGAGCTCTTGCTGGAGAGCCAATAGGAAGCTTCAATTTATGCCCCTCATTAGCATGTAATGCAACTAGTGCCACTAGTAGGCATTTTCGCTTTCACTAGTTCACTAGTAAACCCTTTTAGCCTCAATAGTTCAACTAGTAAAGTCAAAAGACACTTCAACTAGTAAACTAGTGCACATTTCAACCCCACTAGTTAACTAGTAAACATTTTGAGCCTCACTAGTTTGCTAGTAAGGTAAAAATGTATCTTACTAGAGTAACTACTGGGTATTTCGACCCCACTAGTTAACTAGTACACATTTTGAGCCTTACTAGTTTACTAGTAAGGTCAAAATAGGCTTTTACTAGTAAACTAGTGGGTATTTTTGCCTGCACTAGCTTACTAGTGTGCATTTTGGCTCCCACTAGTTCAACTAGTGCTGAAAATTGTAGGCCACTAGTTTACTAGTGAGCTGAATCCATGTTTGACTAGCTAACGTGTCAGAGCTTTTGCAGCTCACTAGTTAGCTAGTAAGACTTTCAGCATTACTAGTTCGGTCCAGAGGGCCACTAGTGCGGCAAAAAGCCAACTAGTAGGGACTTTGGTGCTACTAGTGCGGCGCACAGTGTTACTAGTAACGTTTCTGTTGTAACTAGTTGAACAAAAGTGCCACTAGTTGCTGAAAAAGAGTGACTAGTAAGATTTTTTGTTCAACTAGTACAGTAAGATGCTGAACTAGTGCGACCAAATGTCCAACTAGTGCTGACAAAGACCGAACTGCTGGAGGGGACTGACATTTGATATCAAGGATATGGAATAAATGCTCAAACGGCTTGCCATAGAGTGACACCCCGGACTGACACGCATGTATGAATGCGCGTCACAGGCGCATCTGACTGGGTGGAGAAGCTAGCTGCGCAGGAGCGCAACAGATCCACACGCGTTTAATCTCGACGTCGGTGCGAGTAACCTGTTCACCATGAGCCACCGGCACCGTGCGCACGGATGCCTCCCCATCGCGCTGCTCCAGCTGTTCCTGCTCCAGCTGTTCCTGCTCCAGCTGCTGCCGCCGCTCGCCCCGGGGCGCGTCGCGGAGCTCGCGGTGGCGGCGGAATACTCCTCCAAAACCGACTTGGACTACGAGTTCGGGGACTACCGGGGGAAGTGGTGCATCGACGACCACGGTTTCGTCTACGGGATTGGAGAGGTCTATTACCCGAGCCCCGCGGCGTGTCCGTGCACGTGCACCTCGGACGGTCCCGTGTGCGTCCGACCCAAGTGTCCCCGCGTCCACCCCCGGTGCACGCGGATCAGATATAAAGCGTGCTGTCCGGTGTGCGACGCTATGGCCAGGGTCTGTGTGTACGGGGGCCAAACTTACCGGCTGCTCGAGGAATTCAGGGTGAGAAACATCCAACCAGCCTCACTGTTCTGTCCCATTCCCAAGTTCACTGAGCTCCTGGACACTCATCGTGCGTCCACTTCGATTTACGCACTATCCAGTTGATTTTATTTCTCTAACGCGCTAGAGCTTAACGGTGTTTCCTTTCTTTTCTTTTTTGGCTGCATGACATAGTATTACGCACATGCAAAGTTCCAGGTGTCTGGTCAAGATTATCTCCATTTTTGAGAATATCGCACATAGTCTGTAACAGTGTGTACTGTGTCCTCTGATGGGTGTCAGTTTGTATGTGGTATTCTGTTTCTTTCCTTAGGAAGAGATATGCACAGGATAATATGAACTGTCAAAACACAGATCCTAAAACTTCATTTTGACAGAGGACCTCCACCAGATAGGGCACAGGATGAAGTGTGTATCCTTCCTCTTATTATTCCTCTCCTCTCAAGTTTTCATCTTTTATCTTACAACAAAAACTTTAACATGAAAATATCAGTTTTCATTGTCCTAACATTAAAATACCAGGAATTCTTTATATAGCCTATTGCAAATCAATAAAAAGCTTAAAGGTGCATAATATTGTGTGTAATCTGTATATACAGTCTATGTGTGTAATAGATAATGCCATCCACAACACTGCAGTTCCCTTCAGCAGAGTATTTTGGCCTCTTTCAGCTCACTGTTTTGGTTTCATAGTTTTGCAAATTTTACAGACCTGACATTGACATAGTGTCCTACTGTTTGTCAGTGTTGTGTTTTGCTTCTGTTGCCCCCATGAAGGGGGCGAAAATGGAGAAGGGGGGAATTTTTTTTGTGTGTTTTCAGCAGGATTCTGCAAAAACTACTGAAGGGATTCCCTGGACACTTGGTGGAAGGATGGGACATGAACTGAGAAAGAACTCATGAATCCTGGAATTTTGTTAGCACTGAAAAAGCTGTGTTTTATGTAATGATGGTGTATTAAGACCGTTCATCCAACCAGTCCAGTAACACTACATACAGATGAGTCGTGTGTTCAGTGGGGCCGATCCTATCTCCTCCCCCTACAGTCTCATTCTACTGTAGTCACTCACATTGTCATTATTGATGAGACAATATTGACAGTTCGAATAACCTCACGTGGAAGCTTGAAGTCAATGAAGTTCAAATGGGTTGTGTGTTGCAGTTGTCGAGGTGTGAGCGATGCCGCTGCGAGGCCAACAGAGAGGTGTACTGCAGCATTTCAGACTGTCCCGCCCCCCACTGCGTCAACCCCACCTACGAACCCAACCACTGCTGCCCCATCTGTAAGGCTGGTAAGTCTCACTCCGTCACGTTGATCTAAGGCACATTCATGGTCCCCAGTGAACAGTGAATATCTTGGGTCACTTTTTGATCTTTCATTTATGAGAGATCAAAAAGTGATTCATTTATTCTATTTGTACAGAGCCACTTAAAGAGTTGCGGTATATTGTGATGAATGTGTGTGTGTATGTGTGTGTGTGGAGGGGTCCAGGTGTATGTGTGTGTGTGGAGGGGTCCAGGTATATCACTCATGTTGTGGGGACCTAAATCTGTTCAAAAAGTTCCCATTAAATTCTTAGCTGAAGACATTTTTAAGGTTAGGTTAGGTTAGGTTAGGTTAGGTTTAGGTTAGAGTAAGAGTTAGGGTTTGGCAAGTTGTAACTATAGTTAAGGTTAGAGTAAGTCTATGGGAAATCAATGGAGGCCAATGTACTGTGATGTCCTCTGAAGGATGGAGACACAACTGTGTGTGTGTGTGTGTGTGTGTGTGTGTGTGTGTGTGTGTGTGTAAAGATGGGATGTGACAGCACATGTGTTTGCCTGTAGTACAGAGGGGAGTACATGTGCATGAGGATCAAACTATTTTCAATAGCAGGCAATCTTTTGACAGCCACAGCTGAGGGGTAGGGCAGTCGTCCTCCAACCAGTAGGTCGGCAGTCGAATCCCAGCCCATGGCAAAGTGTCCTTGGGCAAGATGCTGAACCCCGAATGGCCCCTCATAGATGTTGAATGCACTAGTTGGAAGTCGCTTTAGATAAAAGCGTCAGCTAAATGACATGTAAATGTAATGTAATGTCAGACTATAAATCTAATAAAATGCTGATTTAACACCAATATTAATAAACGTTTTATGGCACTCTCACACACACACACACACACACACACACACACACACACACACACACACACACTGAAGCTGGTCCCTCGAGCGTGTGACATCAGAAGTTGTTATTGTGACAGCGTGTGCTCACCGTGCAGCTCCCTGAAGCTGCTCTAGTTAAGTCACCTCACAGAGCCAGCAGCTTATAGAACCATGCTGTTATGTCATGCATGATGTCAATGCAACAGGCACTGAAGTGCATTTCTAACATTGGAGGGATTTATGTGTGTGTGTGTGTGTGTGTGTGTGTGTGTGTGTGTGTGTGTGTGTGTGTGTGTGTGTGTGTGTGTGTGTGTGTGTGTGTGTGTGTGTGTAGGACAGGAACAGCAGGGATAATAATAACGAGACAGATGGCTTGGTTTGATGCGTCACTTGTTACCCCCCCACTCCTACCAATTTCCCTCAAGTCAGCTGTGTTTTATTGAACCCAGTTGGGTCTGGCATCAGATGAACTGTACTTCCTGTCCTCCCGTCGTGGCATTGGTAATTGTTTCAGGGGGGAGCTGCCAAATAAAGGAACCCCCATCTGAGAGAGAGGGATATCAAAGACAGGCTGTTTACATTTCTGCTTGCTTGGTAACATTCCTGAAAATACTTTTGGTTTTTATAACTTTATTGTGTTATAGAACATTAAGCTTCAATAGATAAAGTAACAGTTTTTGACCATTAATATAATCTTTACTGACAATGTGAAATATCTCTGAAATTTATGCAAATTTATTAAAAACCAAAACTGAAATGTGTCACTAAAGTATTCAGTAAGTAATTCAGTACATGGATGTAAACAGTCTGAACTACCATCTCCCTGTCTTCTTCTCTCAATTCTGACCAATGAACCTGTCCCTGTCACTGAGAAGCCCCCTGCTGCCACCACTGTGCATCACTGTAGGGATCAAATCAAATTTTATTAGTACAGCCCATATTCACATATCATTGTTTGCCTCATAGGGCTTAAGAAGGTGTGGCGCCCTCTGCTCTTAAATCCTCAACAAAGGTGAGGAAAAACATGGGAACCAAGATCTGATTTAACATGGGAAAAAGCACAGAAGGCCCAGAAAGTCACAAGTGAGGGATCCCTCTCTCAGGACGGACAGAAGTGCTATTGATGTCACGTGTAACATCAATAAATATCTAAAACATTCACGAGAAAAGACAGTGTCTGAGGGTGGTATGTTTTGGTGAAGTCTGCTCCTTCCTTGAATAGTGTTTCTCTTTACATTAGCCAAACCCAACCTTATTACCTCTTTTTGCCATAACCTCACATAATGTATAACCCCAGCCGTGGAGGCGAGGGCCGGGGGAAGCTCTATTCCAACAAGAGGGAAACTGTTTCCAAGGAGGGAACCGACTTCGCCACGAGACCGACTGTACCATGTTTTCTGAATCTCTAGGTCCCAACTGCTTTGCTGGGAGCAGGGTGATCCCGGCAGGGGAGCGTGTCAACATAGACGAGCAAACAGTTTGCTACTGCACCTACCGGGACGGCACGTGGCACACCCACCCCTACGCCACCTGCGAGCAGCAGCCCCAGCCCAGGCCAACACCTGATGTCCGCACTAAGCCATCCAGGGACGAGGACACCTATGGGAAAGGCAGGAGAACGTTTATTGCCAGACTGGATGCGATACCATGAAGTGGACTGTGGGATGTGTTCAGAGAGCCGCTCTGCAGGTACAAATAAACTCTTATCTGTTAGTATCAGGAGTGATTCACTCAGTATAGCAATAATCCACCTGCACATTTAAGTTGACAACACAAACGTTTGGATTATCTCAAGTGTCCACAGGATACAGCTGCATTGCTTTGTGGTTGTGCTTCGGCTCAGTCATGGTTCCACATGTGTCAGAGGTGGGATGTCTGTTCTACAGAAGCCACAATTCTGATACAGTTACAGTTTAGGATGCTTGCAGCTCAGTTCGATAGATGGATAGAGGATTGTGGTGCTACGTCTCTCAGTTGAATTATTTACTACCCAACATCTTTTTTTACCTGAATGGCCATAACATGGGGTCCTAGCCTACGTCCACTCTAAAACTCTCCATTTTGGGCCTTCCAGGTTATTTTCTAACCCCAAAGCGGAGAAGAGGATTGGAGGTGTTGTGACATTAAGTCAATAATTTAGAGAGAGAGTCACAAGTGAGGGATCTGTCCGTCCTGGGAGAGGGATCCCTCACATGTGGCTCTCTCTGAGGTTTCTACGTATTTTTTTTTTTCCTTACACTTATCGAGGGTTAAGGGCAGAGGATGTCACACCTTGTTAAAGCCCTATGAGACCAATTTTGATTTGTGAATATGGGCTATACAAATAAACTTTGATTAATTGATTGATCCCTCTCCCAAGACGGGCAGAAGTGCAATAGATATCACATATAGCAGAGCACATCAACATTATAACAATATTTACAACATTAATGTATCAATGTTTCAAGTATTTATACAAAAGATAATGTCTGACAGAGATGAGGGGAGCAGTGATTGTAATGATAGAGGTAATAGTAGTATATGTGGGCAGGCATATTGTATACCTAAGTAATAGTAAAGTAGTGATGTTGTGATGATGAGGCAATGAGGCGATGATTTCTTTTGACTTACTTAAGTTCAGTGGTTTAGTTTATTTCAGCTAAATTCTCAGTTTACAGATTTTCCCATTTCTGTTGTCAGACGACACAATAACAGAGACACAAACATGCTAGAAAACTAAGTAAGAGGAATCACCTCACAGTCATAGCCACAAGTCTGAGCGGTCAACAGCTGTTGGCAGTGATATGAGGATCCTCAAATCCTTTGCACACATCAGGAGACTTAGAGCTGTTGAAAAATGTATAATTTGTAATGATTGAGTCCAGTAGAGACCAAACACACATGACGTTGGTCGACCAGGGTTACAGGGTGTGATGGAGAAAGATCGAAGGGTCCCTATCCTGACCACATGCATTTGCTTCAGTTCTATATGATATATTCAGTCACCGGCCACTTCATTAGGCACACCTGTTCAATTGCTTGTTGACACAAATAGCTAATCAGCCAATCACATGGCAGCAACTCAATGCATTTAGGCATCTAGACGTGGTGAAGGCGACTTGCTGAAGTTCAAACCGAGCATCAGAATGGGGATGAAAGGGGATTTAAGTGACTTTGAACGTGGCATGGTTGTTGGTGCCAGACGGGCTGGTCTGAGTATTTCAAAAACTGCTGATCTACTGGGATTGTCAAGCACAACCATCTCTAGGGTTTACAGAGAATGGTCCGAAAAAGAGAAAATATCCAGTGAGCGGCAGTTGTGTGGACGAAAATGCCTTGTTGATGTCAGAGGTCAGAGGAGAATGGGCAGAGTGGTTCGAGATGATAGAAAGGCACCAGTAACTCAAATAACCACTCGTTACAACCAAGGTATGCAGAATAGAATCTCTGAACGCACAACACGTCGAACCTTGAAGCAGATGGGCTGCAGCAGCAGAAGACCACACCGGGTGCCACTCCTGTCAGCTGAGAACAGGAAACTGAGGCTACAATTCACACAGGCTCATCAAAATTGGACAATAGAAGATTTGAAAAACGTTGCCTGGTCTGATGAGTCTCGATTTCAGCTGCGACATTCAGATGGTGGAGTCAGAATTTGGCATAAACAACATGAAAGCATGGATCCATCCTGCCTTGTATCAACGGTTCAGGCTGGTGGTGGTGATGTAATGGTGTGGGGGCACACTTTGGGCCCCTTACTACGAATTGAGCATAGTTTAAACGTCACGCCTTGTTGAATCTATGCTACGAAGAATTAAAGTAGTTCTGAAGGCAAAAGGGGGTCCAACCCGGTACTAGCAAGGTGTACCTAATAAAGTGGCCGGTGAGTGTATATAGATCAATCCAAGTTAGTATGACAGTTCCTGCCCTGCAATTGTTTTCATTGGAGTAGTCTTTTGTCTGTGTTCACAAAGTACTCATTCAGTGGTGTTGAAATAACAAAGGTGTTGGTGTTGATTAGAGAAGTTAGTGAACCAAAGGACATGACACACTGACTTCATCAATCAATTACACATGAAAAACATATCCTTAAAAGTTTTATTCTAAGTCAACTTCCAGCAACGTAGGCATTTACGTGCATTTACTTGCAATCACGAGAGATTGACACGGTGATGTGAGCTGCTCCAGCAAAGACCAACTGTGTATGTACAGATTGTGGCAGTGGAGTGGAGGTGTGAGAGAAGCTCTGGACTTCTTCCGGAGGAGCCACGACGCAGTGCAGCTGGATCTGGTTCACATTAGCTTTCAGAAATGCTTTAATAAAACTGTGGATGAATCTACAGGGAGGTGGGTGTTGAGGGTGGATAAATCAAACACACACACACTGAAAAACAAAGGTCACATTTAGAAAAGCACATAGACACATTGCATATTTTGCTTTGGGACACCTGCTAGTTCTTATATTTGATTATTTTCAAATAAATGTCAAACTTGCTGTTTTCATGTTGTATTTTTTTTTAATGTATGTCAATAAACAATAAAATGTAAGTGTCACTGTCATAGAGAAGGTTAGAGTTGAAGTGGTACAAATTGGTCAACAGGAAATTAATTTAAAGAAAATCATTACTAAATGTTTGTCAATTATGAAGTAAAAATGACAAAATCTCCCTTTGTCCTTTTGTATTTTAAATAAATCTGTTGGTCAGGAAAAACAAGATGTCACCTCGGGCTCTGATAATGTTCACATTTACTCATTAACTGAGTGGCACTTTGTAGCGTGTATTGAAACCACATTAAATATCAGACCGTAGACGTGCCAAAAGATCAGAATATGCCTCCTGATCCAGATCTTCACAGAAATGTAATGGTTCTCCCTTGGATCATGCTCCACCTCTGACATGGAAATCGGCTGAGTAGCTTTCTTTGTAATCCTGCTGACTAACGAACAAACTAACGATAATTGAACCTCCTGCAGTTAATTACGACGAAGGTGTAAGATGCACGAAGAGGAGTAAAGTGAACATGTGTATAAAAGACAGCGGTGAAGCCACTCACTGAGCTGTCTTAATTTCTACCATTGTTCACATGGGCATGTCTCTGGAGAGATGCTCTCTTGTGAGTTACAGTCCCACTATGTGAGTGTCACTGAGGGGGAGGTTGGGAAGGAGGAGATAAATGTCTTTAGGGTGATGGAGGGGAAATGAGTGTTGGGTGCAGGTGGCGGCCTGGTGCCCCTCTGCCATGACCCTGCTGCTTTCCATCTGTAAGCATAGTGACGTCCAAGCTGACACACACAGCTTACAATAACCTTGCAGCCAGGAAAACATAGGCAAAATGCATGCTTGTCCAGTATTCACCACCCACACTGTGCAGTATGTAATGTGTAAGTCCCGTTCTGTGATAGTGGTTAAATGACTCAGCCTTGTCCCTGCAGTGCTCACAATTTGTGATTTGGCCTCTTTTGAACAATGTTAATTCTTATGAAAACTCATATTAAAGTGTTCATTACCACAGCTTGTGCTTCATGGTCTCAACTCACCTCTGTGCATGTCTTGCTCCAGTCCTTGTGTCCTGTGATCAAGAGTAAATGTCTTCTCAGCCCCTCACATGCTCTGCAGGTGGTTTCATTGCACTCTGGTTTGTCTGGAAGCTATATACATATATATAGTTCATCTGTAATAAGTTCATTAGGTGTCCACTCCTGAGTACTTCACTGCAAGTTTCTGGACGCCCTCCGATGGTAGGATAGAGCAAGTGCATTAACAAGATGCAACAGTGCTGTTGAAGATATTTTGTGCTCGTCAATATGTGACTTAGTCTTTTGAAAAGGCTTCCTTGAAAACACAGCATGTTAAAAAGGTCCAGTGTGTAAGATTTAGGTGAGAGGGATCTATTGGCAGAAATCGAATATAAAATAATCCTAGTGATGTTTTCAAGTGTGTAATCATCTAAACACAAGTTCTTTACCCTACAATGGAAACATTTATATTTTTGGGAGCAGGACACCCTCTACAGAAGAGCGCGCTTTTTCATTTACAGTAACTCAAACTGGACAAACTGTATTTAATGACATGTGAAGGCTACCACAAGTTCTTTCATGTTTGGAAGGGTGAGGGGTATTCAGCTACAACATGCAACCTCACTCACTAAATTCAACAAAATTAACCTTTAACTCAGTACACAATTAACTCAGTACACAAAAGCAATTATTATAACTGGGATTACAGATTCATGGCTTGTTTATCAACAGTTTTTATTGAAAATGAACAGAAGTGCAAGCTCCACTCAGGCAATGCTGCCAGCATTGGAGGCAATCCTGGGCCACAGGTCAGCGCACTCTTTGGCCACTGGGCCTGTGATGGCTGAACCTGCAGATACACAAGGAAGGCATCGTTATTTAGGCCTTAAACTCAGAATTCATGACAAACAGATACAAATTGGAGCGTGAACATATTTCCTGGACCTTGGTTGCATGACAAGGTTAAAGTTGTCTCATCACTGATTGAGATTGGTCAGCCACTGTTTCGCTGCCATCTCACCCACAGTGATGAGTTCGATATTCCCTTCTTGACAACTCACACAGCCACAGAGCAGACAAAGCAAGTGCTTTTTGAAGGGGAAACATTTTGCTACTAAACTACTCCAACAGTAATGCAAATGTCCTATGGATCAAGTGAACACTGAGGCAAATATGGAATGGATCAGAACAGCAAAAACAGCTGGCATTGCAGATTTTCTCAACATCTTTGCCACAGAGGCAGGGAGAATCAGTGTAAAAATGTAAATGCTGATCTCAATTCTCTGCTCGATGTCATTACATAAGCTAATACATTAAATCTATAATGCCCCTGTGTATGGCTCCAGTGTTTATACAACTACACAAACCTAGTGAAGCATCCAAACAACTCACCTTTCATTTCCCCTTTGTTGTTTACTATGACGCCCGCATTGTCTTCAAAGTAGAGGAACACGCCATCTTTTCGTCGATACGACTTCCGCTGCCGTATCACCACCGCAGGATGCACTGTGGAGAGGTGGGATTAATGGATTAATACAAGCTCATTCACAACCACAGAAGACAAGCATTTTAAATTGGATGGGAATTGGAGATGTGGTTGGTGCAACCCAGACTTTCACAAACAAACTGAAACCTGCAGACACTCACCCTTCTTTCGGAGCTCTGGCTTGCCTTTCTTCACTGTGGCCATAACCATGTCACCCACTCCCGCTGCAGGCAGACGGTTCAGACGCCCCTTGATGCCCTTCACGGAGATGATGTACAGGTTTTTGGCACCTGGAGAGGGAGATAACCATGAGAATAAAAACTGTGTGGGAGACAGGAAAAAGATCCTGATGGTTAATTTCAAAGAAAGAGGTTACAAAAGTTGTCCTGCTTGTCTCATCACTGATTGAGATTGGTCAGCCACTGTTTCGCTGCCATCTCACCCACAGTGATGAGTTTAATATTCCCTTCTTGACAACTCACACAGCCACAGAGCAGACAAAGCAAGTGCTTTTTGAAGGGGGGAGAGAAGTGAGAAAAGTATAAGATACAAACCAGTGTAGCAACATAAATCAAAACCATCATTACAATATGATGGATTGCTTTGTGCCTTAGAGCTGGATGAGACACGCGTTTCATATGATCTAACACATTACCCACGGAAATTAATGTTAAAGACTAAAATTCACTAAGGAATTGTTTTTCTCCCGTGATCTTAAGAGTCTAAATAACTGCACATCGGATTTCAGACAATGGCTGACGACCTGAGCGAGGGGAAATGCTGAAAACTTCTGAAAACCCTCATGTTTTAGGAGCTAAGATTTTAGAAAGCTATGCAAGAGTATGAGTTGGGGCTTAAGGTGATATATAGTAAAGGTATAAGTTGTTATATTAGCACACACGATTGGTCATGTACCTTATTTAAAAAAAATCTTAGAACATATAGAACTTCGTTTGGTACATTTGTTAAGTCCAAAGTAAAAAATATTCATTTCAACATTTCTAAACCAGACCTGCAGGCAGGAACCTCGAGGATCAGCCTCCACTCTCACGTGTGACCTGTTAGCTTGAGAGCTAGCAGCACGACACCCAGGAAGCTACCCTTCATTCCTTGAATGCACATCTGCTGCTCGCTTTCACAAGCACAACCTTTTAGGAGTGTTGTGTGCATGTCTTTCAATAATAAAATAAAACACAGACTTCCTCAGCTATCTGTTCAGACAAGTTGAGTGTTGGATTTACAAAACTGAGCCCTGAGATGTAAGCATGTGAGCGGAGACATACCTGTGTTGTCCGCGCAGTTGATGACTGCTCCCACTGGGAGACCCAGCGAGATGCGGAACTTGGCTCCAGATGAACCACCACGTCCTGAGGGAAGAGAACACACACATCAGCTCGGCCTATAGAAGCTCCAGGACAACAGATCACACAAATCACTTAGCGCCACATCTGGATTTACCTGTTCATGCCGTTTTAACATCCTGACACAGAATCTTTAGTTTCCATGAGCTAAGAGCTGAACACTTTGAATCCTAGTTACATGGTTCAAACAGTCGGCCTGCGAACAATTGAGACTTTTAGCTTACAAGTAAAACTCGATGAAAACACACTGGTATAGTCCTGAGATAAAACTTCTAATTGACACGCAAGGTTTTCCAAATAACCACGAGACTTACGGGAAGCTCCCTGGAGAGAAAGTGCAGTAGCCTAAAGTTTAGAAAACGTGCCACAACCACGAACCCAACCAGTGAGGCTACAAATTAGCTTCAGCTACCTATTAGCTTCCGCGACAAGCCCGGCTAACACGTCTTCTGTGACACTACAACCCGCAGCTACCCGTGTATCTGAATGTTCTCGAACTAATGAACTAGAAAGAACACAGATAATCCGCGTGAATCTTAAAAGAATCGTTCAATTCCAGACTCCGGCCTCTGGCTTTGGTTCCATGCCTACATGGCGCTGACAGCGAAACATGGCTTCCCCCAGCTAGCCGGAGGAAACACCGCAAATATCACCTAAACTGTAACAATAAACTGAGAACTAATCGCACGCATATAAAGTCCGCATCGCTCCCTCACACACAAACTACATCTTTAGACCTAGCGTGGCGTCAAACCGCCCGATGGCCGTGGATCATGTGAGGATGGCTACATTACCTCTTTTAGACATGGCTGCAGAGGAGAAAGAGGGAGGTGAAGAAAGGGATTGTGGGATATAATGCTGAACCAATCTACATCCGGGTCACGGAGACGTGTGGTGTTCAGGGACTGTCGGCGAAATCACAGCACAGCAGACATTTTAAAGGAAAATATTATGACTCTTAATGGTCACCGTTTCATATTTGTTTCCCTTTTCCTGTGTTAATAAATCCAAACAACACAAAGACATAAAGTCATTTTCAAACAATGTCCTATTTTAATGTTTTCATGTTGACGTGTTGCATTAAGGGCTGATGGCATATGTGAGAGTGTGGGGAGGGAACCTTTAAAAGCACTGGAAAATGATTTGGTATGAGTTCATTAGTTACGTTTTCGTCAAATGAAGTAACCTGTACATGTATATTTAATAGAATTTCCAATAAAGTATGGCTGTCCCATCTTCACCTGAATGAAAAAAAGATCAAATAAAAATGAAGGAATGGAGACTTTGATTCTGTCCTCCCTCTCCAGCAGAACAGGTCGTCACCAGCCATTAAAACACATCTCCACCAGATAGCAGCAAACCACCATTTCCACAGACTCTCTCTGATAAAGCTGTGAATTACAGTAAAGTCATGCAGACAAACGATGCTCACACAGATGGACACCGAGACACTGTCTAATATATACAGATCTGCACTTGTACAACTGAACTGTTTCCAGGCAATAGACAAGCCAGCTGTGTTGAGTTCAGAATGACTGATATCCTGTTTTATGATGGAGGGAGGCCATGACATGATATCTTACAGTTGACAGCTGTGGTAGTTCTGATTAAATATATAAACATGTCCTGGGTTATTTGGATTATTTGTCCCAGTTAGGATGGCATGGTACTGGATAATAATATTTCCCCACACAGTTGCACAGTATAATATTGTAGTGTAGCACATAACAATTCTGCAAGAGGAGAAATAACTGCAGTTCCCATATGATCTGATACATTTTTTATGTTAACCACGAAATATGGTCTTATCCATTTCTGCGTAATGAGTATTCCAACCCCGTCTCCATGTGTAAATGATAAAGTGGCGTTGTACGTTTTGAGTGTTTTAAAATCAAATGTTTGCTCTGGGAAATTATAGGTTTTGGTGATATTGCTGTGCTTCGCCTCTCTGAGGAACATGGGGAATGTTTCTCTATGTGACTGTATGACAATATATCGACTTTTTCTAATCTAATTCTTATTTTTCATTATCGACCAGTTCTATTCAGACCATAAATATTTCATATTGTGTCAGTCTGAGTATAATTTAATTTTGGAGCCTCTACTCTAAGTTGGTTTTAATTTGTGGTGTGAAGTGTGTGATGAGTTGCTCTGGATATTCAATATGGAAAAACACAGTTATTTGCTCATGGTCAAAACATGTGAAAACACCACTGTCCAATTATGGTTTTTGAGATATTCTATATAAAGGCCCTAAACACCCATTGTGCTCCTACACAGCTCTTTTAACTTATAATGCGAAAGAGCAGACTGTGTTTGACTTACTAATCTTTCACACTCTTGTTATCAGGAGGTGCATTGACATTCAGATCTTTTAATGTAAATTTTCAATCAGCTAAAACCCGAGTGGAAACAATGAAAATATAAAAGGAAATATCACAGAAAAAGTTGTCATGCTCAGGAGAGATGTTGGTTTATAAATACACTTAAACATTTAGATATTGTCAAAGGTAAATGTGACTAAGTGTAATGGAAACAGATTCAGCAAATGAATGAGGACATACAGAAATTACACTTCCGACAAAAAATGGTGGCAAACGAAAACATCCAGCATTGTGGACTAACGAGAGGAAATGTTCCTTGAATTAATACAGAAGGCAAATATCAGCCATGTCTAAATCTAGGAGCCGCTTCCTACAACGGGCAGGTCTGAAGACCAATTGAGTCACAGCAGTGGCTGACCAAGGGCTGCTTCAAAGACGACCTTCCATTACCGGACAGCAACATTTTTCTTTTGCTGATTTCCTGAACGTTCTGTTCACATTTGTGTTACACTTGGAAGGAAACCCAACCAGTTGCACCGGTCAGGGCAGGACGCATACCTTCACACATTCTGTACATACTGCCCAACATAGTTCCACACAACCCACCTTTGACCTGACGTCTGTTCAGCAAGAGTAAGTGCTTGTGCAAGTGGATCATGTGTTTGCTGAGAATAAAGAACTATGGGCTACTGACATATTGCCTGAAGCATAACTGCAAATATTTGAATTATTTAAAAACACACATACTTGTATAGCGCCATGGAGATGCATCACATTTCTAAGAAGCAGAAATCTTAAAACTATTGAGCAGTTCCCAAGAGAAAACAACAAACTGTATATTTTCTGTAACATTGATGTGGTAAATTGTAAACACAAGTGTTGCTGTATATCAGATGTCAGAAAGGGAGAGTCCCCACAAAAATACATTTAAAGCTCATGGAAGACTCTGGGGGCCACCTTGACATTTGACATTTCAGTCTGTCTTCACCACATTCGTATTATAGCATACCGACTGAAAAGGCCTTGTGTCTAACTGTAATGTCAGAGGAGGACGTACAATCCACATTTTGACAGATCCCTGGTGATATAGAATAATAGAAAAAAACTGAAAATGTCAAGGCATCTTTTCAGCTTCTTTCTTTGCATGAACAAGCTGGAAGCTCTGAGGTTCTTACCGTCTCAAACCATCGGAGTGCCTGTCACAGTTCAGTATTTTTAGCCATTATTTGGGGAAAACACAAAGTATTTAAACAATTTCAAAATGTTTACATGGAGAGATTTTACCTGCATCACATGGTCTTCATCAGCAAAGGGTCTGACATGTGGCTTAATGTTTCTGCTGTCAAGAGTTGGTGAACTATTCAAACCTAGTCTACGTAGGCTTGTAGGGATATTTACATGAGACTAAAAGTGCATTGTGTTTAAAAATAATATAGAAGCCTTAAAACCCCACATGTCAAACAGGACAACATTATAGGGTTGCTAAAGTCCCCAAATTCCAAGCTGTAAATATGTGTGAACAACTGGATAGAGACTGTAATACTGCAGCCGCACAGCACGCAGGTATTTGTTCATGTTCGTTCAGCCGTGTTGTCCTTTTTACAAAATGTCTTTGTGATGTGAATAGACAGACATACGGCTGTCGGAGATAGTTAAATAATTCACATCCAATGTCCGTCCTCTGCACAGTGTCTTTTCTTCTCTCATCAAAGGTGGTGGTGGCAGGATGAGGGGGTGTTGCTCTCTTCCTGCTCTTTTTGTAGTTCACTGATGTTCAGAGTGCATATCATGTGCTTGTGGTGGTGTGCACTGGCGTCCACTCTGTCCAGCCTCTTACCTTTGAAACATCTCTCACCTTTTACCCCATTTTCTGAATCATGAGCAGAGTTTGCACGCCAGACAAAGAGGAAACCCCCTGCGACAAGATCATGCACATTATGTTCTTCCTCTCAGGTCGGTCTTCCTGTGGCATTTGTTAGTGGCAATACAAAGATGGTTTGCAGATGGCAGGATTGTGCTTCTTTATAGCTGTGCTGCAGTCCACCGCTATGCTCTGTGCAGGTTTGAAACACAGATAAGGTCTTCGCCTCCAGGTATGTCAGATGAAACTAAAATATCCTGCACATGATCACATACACTTGTGTACATTTCAATATTTGGGCACAAATACCTCGTACAAACACATGTATCGGATCAAATTAGGGTCAGTAATATGTGCCTATGAACAAATATTTTAGTTGTGTGTGAGTAAAAAAGTTTTGAAGCTGTAGAAATATTTTGGGTCATCCCCCTGACCTTCTTGCTCAGTCACTAAGTTTGAGTCTCTGTGGTTCCAGACATCTTCCATTTTCCAATTATTAAGGCTCCTGTGCTCCTGTGAGGACACAAAGCTTTATAGCCTTGTCCTGATCTATGCCTCACCACATCACACAGATCTACAGAGAGTTCCTCAGACCTTATGATTTGGTTTTTGTCTGACATGCATGATGATTTGTGGGACCTTACATGCATCAGTTTGTGTGACTATTTAAACTATGTCCAATGGATTCAATTTACCACAGGTTGACTCGAGTGGTGGAACCTACTTCTGGAGTCACCTCAAGGATAAATACAATACACAGGAACAGGATTTTAGTTTGTTACATTTTAGCAACGAATTTGCTAAATTGATTTTTAAAACATTGTAGCAGCAATAATGTAATAACCAACAATAATGTCATAACTGCCAATAACGTAATCATTTTTCAAATTTTAATGTAATAAAAGCCGATGATGTAGTAACTTGCCAATAACATTTCTGAACCAATAACGTAAGAACTTTTTGCCAATAAATATATTGGCCGGGTTTTAAAAAATCCTTTAAAAATGTGATAATTGGAGCTGATAATGTAATAGTATACTAATAACACTTTATTTAAGTTTGATTTATTGGCTATAGGCCACTTCCATGACACTTACCATTACCGTTGTCTTTCTTTCTCTCTCTCTCTCTCTCTCTCTCTCTCTCTCTCTCTCTCTCATTTTCTAGGCATTAAGACTATTTGCTTGTTTAACTTGATGGTTAGAATTATCTGTCCACTCCAGTTCCAAAGGAAGTGGCAGCACGTGTTTTCAAACACAGACAATTACTCATATGTTGTTTGATATGAAATATATGCCTCTTTAAAGATGTTGTGTTCTCAAATAAAAAGACAGCAATCCCTTTCCATTCAAATGTTATCTTTAATGTAACATTTTTTCAAACCCCGCCTCTCTCTCTCTCTCTCTCTTGTAGCAGGGCGCTTTAAAATGTCTGATCATTGCACTGTGTGTGTGTGTGTGTGTGTGTGTGTGTGTGTGTGTGTGTGTGTGTGTGTGTGTGTGTGTGTGTGTGTGTGTGTGTGTGTGTGTGTGTGTGTGTGTGTGTGTGTGTGTGTCCGCAGGCATATGCCTTGCCTATGTGAATGGGTCAACATGAGGCTGCTCAGACATATCTTAGTTTTATTATATCACACATCACATCCAGCCTAATTTGCAGACAGTCTTGGGGGCCATCAAAAATCAAACAAGGGCCGTATCTGGCCAGCGGGCCACTAATTAAATAGGACTGCTTTAAGAGAAAACCTGTTTTATACACAAACTCAAACTAGATTATCTTCACATTCATTCACTTACTATAAAATAATCAATATTACAATTTTCTAATGGCTTATAGCTGTTTTTTATTAGTTTGAGGTAAACAAATAAATCAAAGGGTCATCAACATCAACATCGTGTGTGTGTGTGTGTGTGTGTGTGTGTGTGTGTGTGTGTGTGTGTATGTGTGTGTGTGTGTGTGTGTGAAGGGAGTGCTGAGAGATGTGTGGGACACTCTGGGGAGTAAGGGAGGAAGAGAAATGTAGGAGAGGAGAGAGCAAGAAGCAGCAGCGTAATGGAGATGAAGATACAATACAATCGTCAAAAATATGCGGACAACCTTACATGAGCTATTAACATGACAATATGTTTCATGTTCAACGTGCTGCCACAAATAACCACAAAAATAAAACTAGAAGGGTGCTTGGAGAGTTCATACTTTAGGAAAAATACCGTTCCAGGACTTTAGAAATCCTGGAACTGCCTGTTTCTCTGGATCTACTCCAAAAGTCAATGGATTCTCCCTTTGGTCATTCCCCGCCCCTTCAAAAAAACATTGAGTGTGTAATCCTGCTAGATAACAAACAGACAAACAAACACAGACAACACGAGAAGGGTGTTCTGACAGCGCATAGCTCCACCAAGGCTGTCTCACCATGTCAAAGCAGTGTTTCCACTCAATTAACCAATAAAGTTTTTTTCAATTCTCATAATAACAAAGCAGATTTCTATGTAAGTGTTGTACTCCTTTGCTGCATTGCATAACTGTGTGCATCCATAACGTTGTTACCGTACATGCAGACAGTCAGAAAATATAGTTTCAGCTTTAGTTGTGCACATAAGAAAATTCTTGGAATTCTTGAAAATTCCTTCTGATCTGGATCTCCACCCATATTTATTGTGTTCTTTCTTGACCCATACCACATACTTCCATCTTTTGTTTCACTCTCTCAGCAGAGTCTGCCACAGAATTAATTCAATCTATGGTGGTAGCGGGACTGCACATGCACACGCAAACATCGCTCTCACGCACAACATATTCCAAGTGACAGGTAAACAGACCAAAGAGTGAAAGACAAGTTCTCGTGTGCCACTATCAGGTATGCACACAACTGCAGCTAAAACTATAAAGTCTGACTGTTTGTGTGGATGGGAACAATTTAATGGACAGAAGCGCAAGTACATGAGCAGGAAGGCTGCAAATAGCTCTGCACAAGGCTGTAAAATGCAGCAATGAAGCACAACATGATCTCTAATGTTATAATGAGAATATAAAAATCTGTTCAATATGAAACTGTGGGGGGACAAATTGAAAGACTGCCACAGTTTAGGTTTAGTTTAGGTCATGTCTGAATACGCCTTTAGTTAGCAGCATCACACAAAAACTACTAGATGCATTACCAAGAAACTAGGTATGGGTTAGTGCGGATTGGGATCAGGGGTTGGTTGGTATGTTTTTTAAATTTATATCAGTATAATTTTCACTGATTTCCAAAGAAACTTTACATGGCTCTTAATGAAAAACTCTGGCATACTTTCAAGAGGACTATATATTAGTATATGCAATTTGGTGTGGCTTAATTGAAATTAAGGGGACTGTTGGGCCTTGGTGGAGGTATTGAGTCCCATTGTAATTCTCTGAGAAATCAATGGGCTCTGTATCTCAGAACACCCCTTGGAAAGCCACACACGATCACAAAAGGACCATTCGTATGGAATCAGATAAGCTGCTCTCAGACATGCACTGAACTCGGGAGATCCTCTGGAGCAGCAGAATTAATATGTTCCATCCTGCCTCTACCTGCTGCACCCCCCCTCACCTGATCTAAACAATGGAAAACTGCCTCTAAGAAGGAGCCAAAAAGTGCCTACTTTTGGACCCAATGTAGAATTACAGACTGCCGTGATTCATAGTTCTTTATTTCTGTACAGTATTGTGCCAGAAGGCATTGAAGAGTGAAAGAGCTGCAAGGGGTGACAGCCACAGATACAGTGATGGTGATGGAGACAAAGAGAGAATAAACTAAGCAGAGACGCAGCATGCTAATAACCTGAGGGCAGAGCAGAGTGAGATATTCCCATGGCTACTTGGGTGATACACACAAAAACCAAAGCAGACAGGAGGCTGGTTAACATTCTGCATCAGACCTAATCTGACAGCATTCAGCCCAGGTGAGAGCTAAATAAACACACACACACACACACACACACACACACACACACACACACACAGAAAACAGGCTGGCACATCCACAGCCTCCCCTTCGCAGTTACAGCTCTGAATCCAAAATGAGAATAAATATTTGATAAGGGACGCCATGTGAGTTGAATTTGCAGCCAAAGCACGTCGCTCAGCATGTCTTTGGAAGAAATAAAACAAAACGGCACACACACTGTTTAACAGAGGATCTGGGTCAAATACAGTGTGGCTTCTTCAGGTGGCCTGCAGCTGTAAGTGGACCTCTCTGTGTGCCTGCAGACCTGTGTCCCTCCCATGGACCCCACCAATGGTGCTTGGGTAACATTCACCTTAGTTTTTTCTGATCAAAACAAGGCCCCATTACCTCCTCAACAATGGCCTGTTGAATCCAATATACTCCACTATTATATCTGATATGTTATAAAGATGATTTTCAATCAGGAACCCAGCAGAGCTTGAGGACACAAAGAGTTTCATGACCACTTACAGCAGATCTGTCTTTACTGTCTTTAATATGAAAATCAAGTTTCAAACTCGCAACAAAGCAAGTGAAAGAAAGAAATGGCTTCCCTAGGCTGACTCTTCTGTTTTATTAATAACTATTGTTAAATGACTGTTTTAGATTGGCTTCTTTTACACATGTTACATCATCTTGGTATACAGGCAATACATGTACTGAAATGTCTCCAACTAAACCTGCAAGCTTCACTTGGATGTATTATTCACTTAGTATGGCTTGTTTGTTTTACAGTACTTCACTTTATCACACTGATGGAATATTAGAACTCTTTACAAATCTGTTTCTGTGCTATTAAGTTTCACCTCCACCAGTATATCAAGCTATCACAGTTATTTTAATGTAATTACAATGAATGCATTAATGTGCATTAGGATAAAGGGATAGGGTTGGGTTTGTATCAGCTCTATGTGGGTTGTCCTTTGGGTTTATACACTTCATTGCATCTTACATGGTGTAATGGACAGGCTCATATAAAGAGACTGCTACTGCCTCCATATAAGCTCAGACATGGCCTTGAGCTAACAGCAGCAGTCCTGCAGCTAGAAGAATGGTTCGAAAGGAATACATTTCATGATGCCTCTTCTTCATACCTTATGGGCTCCTGAATCTATCTATCCATTTTTATTTCATTGTCTAGTTTATATGAGTTTATAAAAAAAAAAATGTTTCTCAGGTTCGGATACAGTTGCCCAACAGACATATTTACAAATGCTCAAAAATTATATTCCATATTTTGAATGGTAAAAAAGATCAACACCTTATATGATTTGATTTGGTGTCCCACAGGGATCCATTATTGTGTATGTTATCTTCTTCATCTACATTCATCCCTTGGTAGCTGTATTATTTATTTTATTTTTCTGCATGGTAAGTGGAGGTGCCACGGGGCTACAGCAGAAACAATGAGATTGAATTTGTATATTGTTAATCACTGTATGTATTCCTGTTTTGTGAACAATTCTTTTTGTGTGGTTGTTTAGTGGTGTAGTAAATGGTAAATGGTCTGTATTTATGTAACGCTTTTCTAGTCTTAATGACCACTCCAAACGCTTTACATACAGTTTTTGCCATTTATCCATTCACACACACACATTCATGCAGTGCAACTATGTGCAGCACTTTCTCTTTGAGAAAGAACAATTTGGTTTCAGTATATTTCCCAAGGACACAAACTTGTGAGCTTTACTTGTGCTCTTTGAGCTTTGGTGACATCCAGGCTGGCAGTTTCCCTCTGTTTCCAGTTTTTATTCTTAACTAAACTCTCAGGATGTTGGGTGAAAAATGCCAGGGCTAAAACTGAAGTGGTGAAATTAGACCCCGAAATTGAATTAGTTTTTCCTGAAGGAAATGCACTCTAGTGCTGGGAGCTGCAGGTGCTGCTGCAGGTGGCATTGAATGTTGAATTGAAATGTTTATAAATCTGGTGCTCCCACAAGAAAGTCCAGTCACTTACAGAGCTGCACTTACATTCTGGTGATCTGAAGTGACATCCAACAGAGAAAAAGATCTGTGCAAACAAAGAAACTACACCAGAGGGCAGCACAAGACTACTAATTATATGTTAGATGTATTGCATCGTTATGTGGAATGATATGAAATGGTGTTAAACTGTCATAAAAATACAAAAGACAATACTTTGTAACTTAAACTTCCAGAGATTAAGATATTATTAAGATAGTCTTTTTTCCAAGGTGTACTCAATAAAAGTCTTGAAATAATTGCCTACATCGAACTGTGCTTTGGTGCAACAAAGATCCAAACACCAAGATGACCAACTTTCTTATCTGATCACCAGCATCGTTGCTTGTGTTTAAATTATCAATAATACATCTGAATCTATTTTTTTTTTATTTTGCCAACAAACCAGACTGCTCAATCCATCATACTGGTGAATGGAGAATTACAAGATTAGATAATGACCAATTGACTGCTTGGTTTTCCTTCATTTGACCAATAGGTTTTCTGGGGTCATGCATGAAACCCTCAGTCTTATCTGAGTGAATAACTTAACCAGCTCTTAAATCATTCCATCTGAAGTCAGACGGCTAAAGTTTAGCCAGAAGTTGAAATACTTTTCTTTGAATTTAGCTCCTGTAAAGGGCTGAAAAGCATGTTAAAATAAATGACCTCTTTATATTATTATTTTGGTAACATTTGCATATAAATATCAGTTGAACCTGCTTTCTTCACTGACACAGAGGAAAATGAAAAGCCTGCATCAATCAGAGCTCAGCTTTGTGAAGGGAAGAGATACAGGACAAGCTGAGGAGGCTGAGAGAAAGAAATGGTTTGTCTGTGTTACTTTGCAATAATATCGCCATATACTATTTGGCAGTGGGGTTTCTATGGCACTGTGTGTACTTCAAACAATGGTTTTGGTGAATGGTTTTGTATTTATATAGCACTTTTCTAGTCTTGATGACCACTCAAAGCTCTTTACAGTACAGTTTTACATGTTGTTCACCCATTCACACACACATTCATACAGTGCATCTATTAGCAGCACTTTGTTGTTCTATGAGGGGCAATTCGGGGTTCAGCATCTTGCCCAAGGACACAAGCAGATGGGGAAGACTGGGGATCAAACTGCCGACCTTCAGGTTGGAGGACGACCGCTCTTCCCCTCAGCCACAGCCGCCACAATGGCAACTGAAACTGAGAAGATCATGGTAGAGTAAATAAATGTTGAATTACTTTTACTGAAATGACTGAGAGAGAAAAGAGAGACGATGAATGATCATTGAACTGACTGAGGCAGAGTGAGGATGAGTAATGTGTGCCTGTCTGGGAGATATGGACGAGACATGCTACCAAGGAGGCACACATAGGCTGTGATGAAGCCTATGGCCTAGTGTACACTGCTATATCATAACTAGTACAATTATAAGTCGGCTTGTCGCCCTTTTACTTTTTATTTCACTTACCATTTCCTACCTGAGTAAAGTTCAGTCATTTCATGCTTTTAAGCATACAATGACAGGAGCCATATTTATCAAAACAATACATTTTCTAGGTAATCAAGCTTATTAATGATTACAGGAAAACATGTGACATGGAAACTTCCACACAAACTCTTCCCGATTTCAAGGGACTCTGAAAGAAAGGAAATAATGTTAATAGCATGGACTATATATAAAGATGGACGAAATGACTACTCCCCAAAAGTGAAGCCGAATCGTCTCGATCGCCACCTAGTGGCTGGCTGCAGTCACAAATCCTCCATGTTAGCAGATGGGACATGTGGCAAACTGAAAGATATTCTTAAAGATGGTTTCCATGACTTCATATAGTTATTTTCACACTGATGAATGTATATGAGTTCATTTATCCAGTAAGTTTAGTTTCAATTAGTTATTGGACACTGTAAAAATTGTTTGAAACATGACGATTGACAGGATGTGTGTTTTTGCACAGACTCAATAAGACCATGGTTACTGTATTTTGCACTACACTGCACATATGCTTTATTGTACATGTTTATATTTTATATATTTGACTTACTTTGATATTTTTTTATAACTCTTAAAAGCACGGTATTCATAGTGGAAGGCAAAGAAAGAATTTCATTGTACAGGACTGTATATATGACAATAAACGCTTTGAACTTGAAGAAGACTCCTGACTCCAAATGTGCAAGATGGCAGCGTTCGTATAAAGGATATTTTGGCTTCCTTTCTGGATAGTGGGAGGAAGTGGGGACGTGTCGTCCATCTATAAATACAGTCTATGCTTTAAAGGTGGTGATGTTTGTGAATATCTCCACTGAGCTATATATGATCACACTGATCTCCACCCATGTGACAGTTCCATCTATTTATTACAGTTACATTATGATTTGCATCAAACTACATTGTTCCCCTCATGACATACAACATCACAGCAAACTGAACAAAGCAATCCAACTAGTGTTATGTCTGTGTTGATCCACGGTTGATCCATGGTGTCCACCCACAATATGCATGCTTTAGGTCACTCATTTTACAACTTTTTACAAACTGCATTGACTGATTAGGGCAGAATTAGACGAATTATAACCAATAACAACATGATAACCTAGAAGGACACTCTGAGAGCACATACCTCCTCTAAGGTTAACCCCCATCTCACCATGTTACAAAAAGAGAAAGAAAATCCTGGATCAGCCCCCTTAATTTGAACCGCTCCGAAAGAATGGGTTCTTCCTTGGCCCATACCTCACCCTTCCACCAAGTTTCCATAAAATCCATTTAGTAGTTTTAGCAATCTCTTGTTAATAAACAAACATAACATAACCTCCCTGTTGGAGATTAATAATTATCACCAATAGCAGTTTTCATCATCAATGCGATTTCAAGCCAGTGAAATGAAATTCTGAAATGAGATAACTAAACTCAAAGATCCCGTTTACATCTCTTCTTCACTGTGGTTAGATGTGACCCACCAGTCCATGTCATAATAATAATGCATAACTCATTTTACAATGATGTGAGTTGATTGTGAATTCTTCCTTTATAATACTTCTAGTAGACCCCTTGTGATTGAAACATGTTGTTACGCTAAACGAAGCTAAAGCTGCATCCTCCAGGCAAAAGGTCAGCAGTTGATGATCAGTGTAGAGGATATTCTATTATAGAAATGTAACAAAAATAGGCTATCCTATGGTTTTGATGCTAATTATAGACAACATCTGGACAGAAAACAGAAGTGATATTTCTGCATCACTGTGAAACCGTATGCTTCTATTTACACAAATGCTAGGTGAATGAGTTTGGCAAATGTAACGCTGTCACCTGCAGGTTTACACAAGCATTGTGGCTTCCACAGAGTGGACGTTTCTAGTTCTAAAGAGTTATTTGAACCCATAACCTCACAAAACAAGTTAATGACATGCCCCTTGGCTTTTTATTAAATATGCTGTTGTCAATTAAGCTTATTTGCTGGACACACTAACATTTGCAGCAGGTTGCAGATACACACATTGTTTAATCAATTCCCCCCACTGTTTGCCCTTGCCATTTTGTTTTCGTCAAAGCCATAAGCTTGGGAAAGTGGTGAGTTAGCGGTCAATCTGGTAGTTTGATAGAATTAGGCCTTCATAATTTTTGAAGGAACTTTTGTTGGTGTGTCTCTAAGCTCTTGAAGTTGCAGAGGGGAGGCCTGCCCTTTACATTATGCAAAGCAGGGACCTAATGCGCAGCAGATTCTCTCACCTCTTTTTGATTGACTACCTTGAAGACAAGTGAACTATAACAAAACTATGGAAAATGAGTGACCTATCCTTCCTCGATCGTCAGTAACTCCGGCTGTGTCCCAAATCACTCATAAATCACTATATAGTCCACTATATGGAGAGTTCGCCATTTTGTAGTGCTGTCCGAATGTTTAGTGAAAGTTTTTATACCCTATATGGTGTACTGCATGAACTATACAGTGCTTGTTTCCAACAATGCATCATGAAAAGTAGTGTACAACCGACGGTCACTAACTGACCAATATACTGTATTCCATCAAGCATTCCACTTGCGGCGTAGAGAGGAGAGGAGAGAGGGCAGCAGGAACAGCCCACCTGTCGTACAAATGTAAATACGAGCAGAGCAGGGCATCACAGCACAAACTGTGGCCATCAGCTTTATTTGTTCATTTAAAGGTGGTCAATTAACATTTTTATGACATGTAAAAGTATCAATTCTAATTGTAAAATAAATGTTTAAAATTGATTGTGCCAATGCAGAGAAAATGCACCAAGTAGTGTCCGATTGCTGGTGAGCAAACTATAAAGTCCTCTTCATAGAGGTCCCTATTTAGTCAAGTAGGGGCTAGTGAGTGAGTGGGTGATTTCGGACACAGCCTCTGTTTGGGTCTGTAAATTGTCAGAGTTGCAGTCACTTCCTGTTCCTTCCACCTGTAATGAGACATTTTACATTCTCTTTTTTTATATTCTCTTTCTAGTTACTATTTGAGCCATCACATTTTTATATCTCACATCATACCACAGAAATGTTACAATCCCTCCAATCAGAGGATGATCATTATTGCCTTGAATGTGGACAGATGATGATCACAGCCAAACAGCATATACGGTAGTCTTTAGATAACATCCACTCTTCTGAAAACCAGATAAATAAAACGATTGATTCTTTACATCTCAGTCTGTGTGAGTTTACACAACAAGTAATAACAAAGTACCGTGTAGAAATCAGAGGTCTTGTGCTCTTTTTCGCACTTTGGACTCAAGGTCTGATCTGTGTCCTCTCTGTGCTGGCCTGCACGAACTGTGTTTAAGTTGTGGATGTGTAGGAGGCCAACCCAGCAAACTGTTGGGAGTTGGTCAGTTGAGCTCATGTGCGATTGAGTTGTCAGTTGTCTCTTAGCTCAAGCAGCAGGCTCACTTCAGCTACCGTGTGTTCGGCTGAGCTCTGATTTGCCGTGTGAAAAAAACATACAAAAATTAAAATAATGCATTCCTTCTCTCCTCCTATGGTTCTGCAGCTCGACATCTTTTCATCTCCTATTTCAGGAGCCACTGATTCACTGATGAAGAGTAGAGAAGAAAAGAGAAGAGATTAGTACAAAGAAATGATAAGCCAAGTGGAATAATACAGAATAAAAGGTGTGCTTCAGGAAATGTGAAGAAAAAGACAATGAGACGCGAAATGTAGGATAATGAGAAGCAAAGTTAGGAGAGAAATAAGACTACATCTCTGTTCCAATTTTCTTCTATTTCCTGACTTTATGCAGTGATGAAATCATGTATTTGTATTGAATACAGACTTTTTAGTATACCAACTTTTACTTATTACTAGTGCAGTGCCCATTCTAAACATGCCTGTTTGGGATGGACTGTTTGCTTGACCTGTGGCGATGCTGGTTGCAGCTTCCTTTCTGAAAGAGTCAAAGTGACCTGCAGTATTTGCACCGCTGCAAGTAAGGACCTGCTGCATGACTCCACAGAAACCCAAAGCTGCACCACCGCTGCTGCACAAGGAGCTGTTCAAGGTGCGGTGAAGCTCCACTTAATACACAGCCCTGTGAACTGGATAATTGCCATTGTTGCAAACACGCCAGTTGTCAAGTGACACAATAACATACGTTGATGAGTCCCAGCCGCTGCTGCCTCAGAACGCTGGTCACCTGTTTTTTCAAAGTTAATATTGAACATATTGTGTCCAAATCACACCAAATTCAACACTGCACTTCCTTGGGCCTTTAACAAAAAACTTACAAAGAGAGACAGTCTTTTACTTAAAGAGCCCGAAAAGTTGACTCATGCATCTGTGGCAGACCATCACCTGTAGTTTGCAATGTTTTCTACATTTCTGAATATTACATTTGGCAAAGTACTCTGGGAATGAGCTCTGACTGGTTGATTTCAAACATTTAGGATAACTTTACTGTCTTTTTCACCACTACCTCATCATTTTTTAAAACTTTGATCTTGTAGTGGTTAAAAATTCTACAAGGTACCTTTAAGTTAAGGATAGAGAAAGTCACACCGACAGCTCAGACCTCAGAGTTGTCAAACTTTACCACATATATTATACCACACTATTTTGTGTACAGTTATTTTCTGGATGAAAACAAAATACTTTCCCCCCCCTAAGTTATTTGTGATTGCATTACAGGTTCGGTGTGTAGAATTTAGTGACATCTAGTGGTGAAGTTGCATATTGCAGCTGAATACCCCTCACCTCACCCTCCCCTTCCAAACATGAAAGAGAACCTGTGGCAGCCTTTAGTTGTCATAAAAACTCAAATGTTGTTTAGTTTGTCCAGTTTGGGCTACTGTAACAAACATGGCAGCCTCTAGAGAGAGGACCTGCTCCTGTTGTAAATATAAAGTATTTAAATATAAACGGCCCATTCTAGGGTAAATAAAACAACAATTCTTACAATTTAGGTGATTACACACTAGTGAAAACATCAGAAGGATTATTTTATATTCAATTTCTGACAATAGATCCCTTTCACCTAAAGCCTACACACTGAACCTTTAAAGGCCCTGTCAAATGGATTTCTGAGTGCTATTTTATTTAAGTGTAAGTAAAAACATAAAGATTCGGAGGAAAACGTTTTTTGTGGATGTTGTTTGGCATTTTCAGTCGCCAATATATGCGCTGAATGTGTGTCACATTCCCTGCAACAGAGTTGACAGTGACTGGCAGCTGAACATTGAAATATATGACAACAGCCTGCTCTCTGTTGGTGGGGACTTCTCGCCAGCGCCTTTACCTACACCTGAGGATTTACAGATGAACCGGACAACGTAGGTTCTTTCTTTCCTCCTGTTACTTTGCATGGTTTCATGGAGTTTGTGTCTGACTGTAACTGACTGTGACTCCACAATTAGGCTTGTTGCTTGTTAGTTAATCAATAAACACAATAAATCAAGAGCTCTTTGTTTTCTATTAATTTTAATCTGCAAAATCATCTCAAATAGCCTTGAAGACAAAAACAAATTATCCCCTCATTAGTGTCCCATCAGACATGAAAGCATCTAATTATGCTGCCACCCTCCTTATATTCCTATTTATTTATTGTATTTGCTGGAGGCCATGTACAATATCTTTACCATGGTAATAACATTTATTTTTTTATCTGCATTGTAGTTAGTGTGAAGTTATCATTGAAGTAGGATAAACATTGCTATTTTAATTGAATATGTGCCGAACTTCATTCTTTAAAAATTCAGCATATTTGACTTTATTATGTTTTCCATCTTACTTTCTTTTCCTGCTTTATGTCTTCCATCTATTTCCAATTATTCACCATATCGGACTCAATGGGCATAAAGGGTCACTATAAATTAACTTTTGAATGTATGCGATGATGCAGTTAGAATCTGTGATGAACATCTTTACGTCTTGTCCGGCTCAGCTTTAATTAGGTCCACATGGTATTCCTGTTTCTATTTCTGTTCTCTTCGACTGAACACAATTAGTCTGTCTTCCTTTTTTTTACACTGCCAGCTACGACGGGTTTCCGACAACCCGTTGCCATTGTGTTCTCGATACTCTTTGACCTTGAATACAGAAATTTGTTTTGCAGCTCTGCTTTGTAACAAGCTATTATCAAAGGGAGCCAGAGGCCGCAAAACTATTTGATGCTGTGGAGAGCAGATCAATAACAAAGATATTCGCAGTGCACAGGAGGGGTTGTCAAGTGTGTTTCTCCTGAAGGATACGAATATACCTACACACTCTCTGCATAACACATCCATGTTTGTTGCGTGTGTGATGTTTCGGCTTCTATTGAACGCCAACCAGCTAGCCTACGCACTCCTGCTTTTACATCTGCACCAATAGACAATAAACTCCCACTCCTACTGTACACACACACATATTTTTGTGTGTCATACCCTTCTCCTGCTCCAAGGAGATCTTTGTCTCCATTTCATCCTCCATTTTTTCAAAGACTCACAACTAACTTAAACCTATTTTGGTTTCAGACCATAAAAACCTAACACATTAACATTACTGAACAGACTTATACTGTGTATTTTACTACTTGTGTATTTTACTAATACTGTTGTTCTCCTCAAACACTGTTGTTTAGATGCATAAGGCATATAAAGTAATTCCATTTACACCACAGTAGCAGTTGCCAAAAAAACATTAAAGATATGAGTCTCAGGACAATAGCAGAGACCTAACTGGATATAAGTCAAGTCTAGATTTTCTGCTTTCATCAGTAGTATGTTAGTAACATTATTTAGTGCAACATTCGTCCATCCTGCAGTCTCCCATTTAGACTATCTATCTATTACATCTATCTAACTTGTTGACATCTGTTAGCATTATCTCATGTGGTAACGCTTCAGTTTATAGCCTGCAACTTACTCCAAAGTGTATGGTGTAAACCTTTGTGTGAACATTGTAAAAGTCCACAAGAGACAACAAAACACATTCTACTGTGCTATGAACTCTATGAAATTGTAAATGTAATATGGCTTAATATTCACTGTAAAACTCTGCTAAAACAAATGGAAGTGACAAGTGCTAATAGAGATTTATTTGTCACCGGATTTAATGTGAATTTTCCTGGCTGTTTATAAGAGATGGATATTTGATGAAGTTTGTGTCTGACTGTAACTGATATATGCATGAACTGGATCTACAGTACATGGACCCCTTATAATGGGGTCCATGTACTGTAGAGATTTAGCACAATCTCTACAGTACATGGACAAGTAACACAAGTAAAAGTAATGGAAACTCTCTCTCCATCCTCCAGATTACCTCTGTATTGCGGGCGGAGGGCGCGGTTGTTGGGGCAGTCGCGGCCCTGCTTGCTGAAGTTGATGTTGGTTCGGATGCAACGCTGCAGCAGAGGCTGGGTGGGCCGGGTGTTGTCGCTCATACTCATGAAGATCTTGTAAGGCTCGTTCTGGCTGAGGAGGCGCAGGGAGTGCATCTGTGGAGGATTCGATGGTAGATGGCATTATCAGAGTTCAACTTGTTGAGTTGGAAATCACAACAGAAATCTAGTTCAGCTAAGTTTAGTTTAATTGAAGAGGAAGTCACCATGCCACCACTTAACCTGCAGTTAATCACTCCATGCTGGCTCCAATAAGTACAGAATTCCAGCACTTTGTGTGAGTATGCAATGTTCTGTTCTCTCTGCTCCAGAAAAACTGTGAGGCACAGAATGCTTTTTATTGTATGATCAGAATTGGATTCTTTTAGTCAAATATTGTTGGACAGAGAGAGAGACGAGCCAAATAGATATCGATATGAGCTAAATCAAAAAACTGACATTAGAGAAGATTCATGAGATACATTCTTGAGCTCCTTGTTGGGGATCCTGATGCATTTCCAGTCCAGATGGGATGTGTGAGCTTGTTCTTGGTTTTACCCTGGGCCAGGAGTACCTTCACAGCAAACCCCAGGATGCCAGTTGGATTCCCATATCGCATCAACTGGGTCCTGTCACTGCAAAGAAGCAGTTGTTTCACTCTGAGCTCCTCCTGGATGCCCAGGCTTCAAACCCCATCCCTAAGGGTGAGCCCAGACACCCTCTGTTTCTTGGGTCCGCTGTCTAATTCTTGAGCTCACATCCCAATGCATGCCTTTAGGCTTAGGACCCGCTCTACTAGAGTAGAGTTATCCAGTAGTAATCCACAGTGCCAACAGTGCACCTGTCTGTAGATGTAACTCTTATACTTGTCCAGAGATACTTGGGTGGGGGTAACTTAATTTAAGGCAGCAACTAGTACCCAACCCAAATGAGGAACTGCACCATTTTCATAAAGAGTACCATGGCTGTAGGCTCAGAGGCGATCGCTCTCATCTCATCCACTTTACATTTGGTTGTAAACTGCCCCAGGGTTTAATAAAGGTTCAGAACAACATCATCAACAAAAAGCGGAGATAAAATCTCTAAAGCATGAGCTCTCCACTCCCCTATACTGCAGCACCTGTAAACTGACTGACAATGAAAATCACAAACTTTAAATCAATGTACTGAATTTATTGATAGATATATTTGAATTGATAAATAGATAACCTGGATGAATCAGTTATGGTTGGTATCTGACTCCTTACATTAACACACCCACCGACTATCACTTAATGATCACATTGTCTGATCCAGTTACTATGAATGTCATAATTTTGACTCTTATGCACCAAACAACCAAAGTTTGCTTATATGTAAAAATGTACTTCACACACTTATTAAACCTGTTTCTGGTTTCTCCCACAGACAGGGGAGACAGGTATTTCAGACAGAAGGTCAAGAAAGTTAGAAATAAAAAAACCTACTCAATAATAAAAGAAAAAGAAAGATGAAAGAGGGATTAGAGAGGGTTGAAAGACAAGTGACAGCAAAGGACGAGTGAGTGAAAGCAGGAGTAAACTTTCAGAGAGAGAATACCTCTCCCAAGTCCTAACGGTCCCTGATTGAAAACACATTTAAATTCACTACATTACATTATATATCATTTAGCTGACGCGTTTATCCAAAGCGACTTCCAATAAGTACATTCAACCATGAAGGTATAAACCCAGAACAGCAAGAATCATGTAACTACAATTAGTCTTCTAAAAAGCCATTCCACCATTTGGAGCCAGGACAGCAAACAGTTGGGATTCTGTTGTGTGGTTAGCTGTCCCTCGCAGTGAGATAGCAACAAGCTGATTGGCAGATGTAGAGCAGAGTGGAAGGGATGGGGTGTACAGTTTGACCATGTCCTGGATGTAGACTGGACCCGATCCGTTTGCAGCACGGTACGCAAGTACTAGTGTCTTGAAGCGGATGCAGGCAGCCACTGGTAACCAGTGAAGAGAGCGGAGGAGCGGTGTAGAGTGAGAGAAGTCGAATGGCACTAGCAGGCAGACCAGCCAGGAGGGAGTTGCAGTAGTCTAGGCGTGAGATGAACAGAGCCTGGACCAGAAGCTGTGCGACCTTCTGAGTGAGAAGCATGTATCTACACAATCGGGTTGTTGCAGCGATGTTGGCGGTAAGGGAGAGTTGACTGCCGACTAGATCTGGATTTCTATTTGGATCTACACCAGGTTACACACACTCATAAATAGTGTATCAGTCCCCTTAACATAAAAAGCTTGTTTAATCACCATATTTAGTCATCCTGACCTAATTATTAGACCAAACATATTGAACCACAATTGAATAAAAAAAGAAACAAACAATTCAGTTAGTTAATTTGCTAAATAAGTACCGCCACATCTCATCCGCGGGTTGGTCCTCCTGTTAGCGCGTGTGCCTCTGTGTGAGATGCTTTGGTCAGGAAATGTGTGTTTTTAAAGCTTGTTTGTGTGCTGCACTCTGGGTTGAAGAGCGAGGGCAGACCCAGTCTAACACTTTTCGTCTAATGAAAGTAACAGTGGGATTTGGTCGGATGAGAACATATTGACCAGTCAAACAAGAGACCACAGCCCTTATTTGTAGACCTTCAGACTACTGAGAGGCAGTGCAACTGAACATTCATGTATATGCACTGCATTCTAGTACATTACTGGTGCAACCACACAGCCACTTTTATCTAAAAACACTCGTGAAAATGCAGAGGCTTTCACTTAAAGGTTATGAGGTCATAATTTGCAATTCAAAATGCCCGGCGCCGGCAAGGATTTTATAAATTGCAGTGTTTTTTCCCCCAGCCCCCAGAATGTCTGTTATTTTTCCTGTGTCACATTCAGATATCCTGCCCTCACATACCTGCATCTGTGTCACGTAGACAGGCTTGTTGATCAGTATCCATGTGGATGTCTCGTAGCAGGGAGGGATAGTGATGGAGCCCTCATAAGTGATGTAGCGTGTGGTGTCAGGGTAGAGGTCCGCTATGTTCAGGCCCATCAATAAGAACGCATCATCTGAAGAGAGAGAGGATGAGAGAGACAGGAGGTGAGTGTTAAAGTGATGCAGTGGGTGTGTGAATGTCTTTTATGTTCACACCCATTAACAAGAATGCTCTTAAAAAAGAGGAAATTAATTCTGTGTGTGTGTGTGTGTGTGTGTGTGTGTGTGTGTGTGTGTGTGTAATGGAGAACATTGCGTCCGAGTATAAATCTATGATGTTTGGACCTATTAAAAGAAATTGCCTGTCTGAGAAAAAACATAAAAATGTTAGTGAAGAAAGAGAGAGAGAGAGAGTGTGTGTGTTTGTGTGTGCGCGTGCCTGTGTGTGTTTACTTGTCTTAATCAGGACTGTTCACACAATCACATTATGGGACTCACCTCCCATTTGTGGCCCAAAAAAATGTTTCCCACAGGCTGAAACCTTCAACGTTAAAGTTGACTTTTTGTTTCATATTAGTGTACATCTCCAGATGATTAATATAAGTCACTGGCACTTTCTTCCTAAGGGACAAAAACAAGATGCTGCATGTGTTTGTGTGTATATGTGTGTGTAGAGACTGGAGCAGAGATTTTGAAGTTTTTAGTATAGCTGTGAACTAGTGAGTTTGTGCAGTTTAGACCAGGGGCGGAGCTTTTCTTTTTGGGTGTGTTTTGTGTGGCCTGGACGTCTTACTGCTCCGGTAATGTGCCCCCAGTCTCCTTTCAAAACAAGAGAATCCAAGACAACATGTAACAAATTAAGGTCCTGTGGCAAAATTATTTGAAAGAACCTCCACATATTGAGATATGGATATTTAAGACACTAACCCAGGATCAGTGTTAGGACCAGGTTTTCCACCTCCTTTTGTGCTCCATGTTTTCCCTTCCTGCTGTGTTCTCTGTGTTCCCTTCCCACACTGGAGCTGGGAGGGGCCTCCTGTGGGACACCTGCGCAGCTGACCTTCATCTCATCATCAACTCCACCTCACTCTGGAAGACCTCAGCACAGAATCAGCTGCGCACCTTCCGTCTGTTCAACTTTATCTGCTCCGGCCTCACTCTGCCAGGACCTTTGGATCCCCACTGCCTGCCACCACCACTCCAGCTTTGTACAATAAACCTTTTTACCACCTACCAGCTGTGTTCGTGTTCTGCACTTTTGGGTCCGCTTAAATCAGATCATAACAATCAGAGGCATATATTCTCAGGGAAAGATTACTCTTTCACTGGTTACAGATGTTACAACAATATATTTTTTGCTCTATTAAACACTATTTTAGAGCCCAAATCGTACAGAATACACATAGTGCACACTAAAGTTGTGTGCTTTTTAAAACAAGTTCCAACTTTATGTTATTTCTCAATGACTGCAACGGTGTCTTGTGTGTGCAGAACCAAATGTGTGTATGTCATTATGCAGTATTACTACTAACAGTACATTTTAGTGAATTTATACTGTAGTAATTGTGATAGTGAGTGTAATGTTATTAAAGATTAAACAAAAAATGTCATGTTTGCAGTAGATATACAATTCAGCAAAATTAAATTCTGCGCATACACACCATCCCAAAAACAACTGTCTTTAGCTCGGGGTGCTCTGGGCTTAGCCCCGGATCTTGCCAACTCCTAGATCCACCCCTGGTTTAGACTATGGCCCTGTTCAGATCTACCAACATGTGTCTCGAGAGGTGGAAAGTCATTTCACACTGGACATTAGAATGCATCTCCACACGGGTCTCCTGTGACCCCATGCGATCTGATCTCACTTTCCAGCTCTATATGCAAATAAACACGTTTAACATTTAGCAAAGACCACATGATGTTTTTAGCCAGTCTGACTATACAGACGGGTTCACTGCCAATGTGTCTGTATGTATGTGTGTGTGTCTTTTGAGAGGAGGAAGGAGAAAGAGAGAACGAAAGAGAGAACAGGGACAGAAGTGGCTGAGTGAATCAATGTGCTCCAGGCAGCTCTACAGCTCAATGAAAGATTTGACTCATTTGAAACAGTTAACAGAAATTTGAAAATCAATATGCGGCCTTCAGTGTTAATATTATGGCGGTGGCCACAAAGAAATCAATGTATGTGAAACACTGAGAAGTGTAAAACTACTTTGTGTTCATTATGAAACTGTAGCAGGACAGAGGACGTCAGCTCAGTCCATCAATGTGGCACAGGACACATTTGCGTTCATACAAATAAACGAATGTGGCTTCAGAATATGGTCTGAGTGATTTAACCTAAAATCTGGCCTCAATGCTGCCTAGTTATGATTGGATCATAACAGACAAATGTGAACACCAGGTCTCAACAGGGTCTATTAGTCAGTAAATAAATGCTACAACTTCAAGACACGAGCCCGCACTCTCACTGCTGTCAGATGCTCAGGAGGCAGAGCTGCTCTCACATATCATATTATGTTCACCATCAACACCAGCTGTCAAATATATATATATGTATATATATATATATATATGATATAACAAGATGATAAGTTACAGAGTAAATCACCCATTTACTCACTACTGCTATCCTTTAAACAGCAGAGAACAGCAGTCTGTGAGACACCTGTCTGTAACACTGCTCTCAGATGATTTGTCTGGACTTAGGCTACATCCATACTACATCCAAAGGGTTTTCAAACTAAAATGATCTCTGTCCACATCAGCGTTTTTGCTCTGTATCAGTTTTAATCCCTGTCCATACTAACACAAATGCATTTCGAATGACCACTCATTAAAATGGAACCAGCAGCGTTTCCAAATTTATCACTTTTAGCATCTCTAAAAGTGTGGATTTAGCATCGACATCTTTCATATTTATTAGTTTTGGAATACTCCTGGTGTTCGAGCAGCTGTTACATATTTAAACAATCATATATGATAAAACTATTGAAGCACGAATGTAAGAGCCACTAAGCAATCTGCATTTGTGTGTTACTTAATATTAATGTTGGTTTGACATGTCACTTATGTTCTAAAGTTATTCAAGTTTATAGTTTTATTTGTATACAGTTAAAGTATATTTTGATTTGCTTTAGGTGCTAATTTATGTCTTATTGTTTCCAACAGTTGAAGATGCCGTTGTGCAGTTATATATTATTGACCGCAGGGATATCGTTAAGCGTGTGCAGTCTGCGGAGCAGTGGTTCAACACAAGTTTTTGACCGTTTGGACACGATTCAAACTCAATAATCCCTCTGCAGGCTAACATCAAGTGGCCTATTGGAACATGGAACGAGGTAAAACATCCATGACAATGAATGAGCATCTTTAGGCAAACAGTATAAGTATTTGTATATAAATGCATATAGAGAGTTCCAGGTGAGAACCACATTCAAAGCAACCACTTACACTTAGACTAGTTATCCAGGGCCCCTATGGAGGGGCTCGCTAACAGTTTCAAAAGTTTGTTTTTGTCTCGTAAATTTAGTCAATTTAGAGAATAAATCTGTTGAGAGACTGAAATTTCTATCAACATAAACAAATGAATGAATAATGGATGGGTCTGCGAGGCCCCTCTGACCCCTTTCAAAAAGTGCAAAACGCTTTAGTCCACCTGACCGACCCCTAACTTCTCTGCAGCTGCTGCAGCTGGAGGCAGCAGGAGCATCTGCTGTGTCTGGTCTTTCCCCAAAAAGAGCAAAATCAGGGTAACAAAAAAAGAAAAGAAAGAAAGAAATTGATCGTGTGCTTTCTACAAATTTCTTTCAAAACCGAGGTGAGCACAACTTATACTTATACTATCAAACTTATATCAGCAGCTGTTCAGATCAGGCCACTCAGCCTCGGAGAAACTAGGTTAGAACTTATTTGCATTGTATAGCATAAATGAATCAGTATCATAAATTAATCAGAATCATAACTACAATGCCATATGACACATCTATCAACATTAGCAGAGCTACACACCATGAAAAGCACGGCACTCAGTTTCAGAAACAGCCACAGAGAGGGGAGCAGTGGTACGTCCCCACAGTCCCAACCAAGGATGTGAGACAAATTATGAAGTAGTATTTATTTAAAGTTATTGAGAGCAGTGAAGTGTGATGAGCCTCAAAGAGTTCTGTAACATGCTTGGTAGAGCTGTGCAAAAATATCCATTCAGCTGATTATCGATGGTATCGATAGTCCCACCCTTACTATCTGTTTACTATTTCTTTCAGCCCTATCTAATAGAGAGTGCCCAGTGCATTCTGGGTGTTGAGGTTTTGGGCAAAAGGGAATACCACACCCTGTTTCTCTGTTTTCTCCAGTCATGTTGCACCAGCTTTGAAGTTCAAAAATTGTTGGATTCCATAAATACATAAATAAAATAAGATTCATAAATAAATAAAGTAAGTTTTGTTAGAAAGCCATCCTCCCAGCAGTCAATTATTCCTTTAAATGGGACATGCATGTTTATTTTCGTACAATGTTAATGGCAAGTGCATTTCAGTTCAGTGTGTTCACTGCTCAGTGCCACTATGTAATGCAAATATTTTCCCCAAAGAATTGGAATTATAAATTAAGTTTTTGTCCGTTGAAAAATTTGTTTGTATCATCAATAACATGTTAAATGTTAAATATAACCACTACACTCAGCCTCTCTGACTCACTGAGCTGCTCCAGGATTTGAGCTGCAGTCATAACAGTGATGATCAAAAAGGTTGTGCACACCTCACTGCAGGGACGTGCAAAGACATTTTGCGGGCAGGGGCTCAAGTGAGAAAAAGGGCACTTCTCATAATTAGCAGCGCCACTGCACTGAGGCGCATTACTCTGCAGGTCAACAAGTGACTCTGCTCCTCTGATATTTTCTAATCATCACACTTAGGACTGATCTTTATAAAAACCTGCTGAATTCATAGCTATGTTCCTGGATGAACAGGGCGTCGCTTCTTCTGCAACAGTGAAGTTAAAACACTGCGTTGCGTCGAAAATGGGGACTTTTCGGGCATTTAGAAATGGTGATTAATCGTGATTAATCACAGCTACCCTGTGATTAATCTGACAGCCCTAAATCTGACAGCCCTAAATAATAATAATAATAATGTAATAACTAAAAGCCTCACAGACTATAGATGTGAATGTTCATATCTTAACTGAAGGATTCACCATTTTTATTTTAGCATTCAGTGTTTAACCAGACCCAGCGTGCACCTGTTGGTCCTGAGACATGACTGGTGTGTTTGATTTGGGACACAAGAAGTGGTCACTGATTTGTGAATCAACAACAGATGAAAAGAGCCAAACCCTCAGCATCAGCACAGACAGTGAAATCTGCTGATTTGGCTCTTTTCATCTGCTGTTGTGCTCATATGGATAATCATAACTCATCATGGAGGTGGTTTTTGTATTTACAATTATAGTAACAATTTTGATTTCCAAGTTGGGAAGTAAAATACTTGAGTCACAAAATACTTTGCATCGAGCAGTGAAGTTACAAATCACAGCCAACTAAATACCCCTCGCCTCACCCCCCCCCTTCCAAGCATATAAGAGAACCTACTTTGACCTCAGCTAACCCTCCCTAGAGCCCATGTATGGGTTGTCTGTTCCAAGCTCCTGTAGAAACAAGCAAGGTCTCTAAAAGAGAACTCGGAAGGGCTTATTCTAAGGTTACAAAAATACAGCAATTCTTTGTTTGGATTATTATTATTGTTTGTGATAATCCCCCCAAAAAACTTAATTCTGAATATTATATTCCATTGATGCTGATAGATCCTCCTAAATCCTACACAGTGGACCTTTTAATGCCGCGTTCCAGACAACTCGGATGTCAGACTTTTTATTATTTTCCCTCCTCTGCTTTGTTTATGTATGCAAGGAGGCTGCACTGGTCCCAGTTAAATTGACTCATCACGAGCCAAATAAACATCTGCTTCTCACAGTCAGCCATGTTTGTTTACATTTGACGTTGTGCCATATGCAGTGTGCACTGGAACGCTTGGAAGTCAGAACTCAGGAAATTTCAAGTCGGCAAATCCGACTTTTGAGTTGTCTGGAACACGGCAAAAGAGGGAAATGACGTAACGAGAGTAAATGAAACTTGTTATCATGACGTTTTTTTATGATTTGGTTGTTTTTTGATTTGAAATGTGCCCATGTGAAGTGCAGCCAGACACATACATGTGTTGATGCTGAAAGCAGAATTAGCCGAACAATACAGGCAGAATGAGAGAGAGAGAGACTGTGTGTGTGTGTGTGTGTGTGTGTGTGTGTGTGTGTGTGTGTGTGTGTGTGTGTGTGCGAGTGTGTTGTGTGTATCTTACGTTTATAGTTGATTCTGGTGATTGTGTCTCTATTGAGCATTCGGTTGAGGAAGGCGTTGTTGTTTTCAGAGAGCTGGGATATGACAGAGAGACGGGGATCAAATATTCATCACAAATCACTGTTCAACACACACACATGCACTATTTAATAGGTGTATTTGTTTCTTAATTGGTCCTTCAGCCTGTTCCACTGTAGGACCGGCAGGACATGCTGACCTTAATGAATATGGAGACCACAGCGATGCCATGCGGGCTCTTAGCTGCCTCAGTGTAGTTGGCGTACAGATCTTGGTTATAATGAATCAGCTGGACCTGAAAGAAAGACACAATGACACTGAGCATCACAATTTAAATAGAGCAACTCTTAGTACTGATAAATGTACAAATATTTTCATTTGTAAAAGATAAAAGAAGTGACACTTTCTATCACATAGGACCAATTTGCATGCACACCACCAAGATAGTTGGCAGACATCTTCTGTTTCTTCACCTCCAAAGGGGTTCCTTGTCCTTGGAAAGATTCTATTATTGAAACCAGGATTATTTAAACATAGTACCCCCAAGTCACCCAGACTACAGGTCTGTATATAGTGCTTACCTCTCATGAAATCAAGAATCACTGGAGTAGATTGTGTCAGAGGTAATAAGGGTAATTTGGATTGTTTGGATTATTGTATTCAGGCCCACATTTGAGCAAGTAGGCTCCATAACAATAACCCTGGCCTGATATGTTGGCTGACAGATTTTTTAAGGTCTCAACATGTGAGACCATCCACCATCAGCAATCCAATAGTGATAAGCAGTCAGGCTGTCGAGTCTGTAAGGTAGAATAAATACCTCAGGTGGGTGTTGACAATACTCTTCTGAAAATGATTTCAACCCGTTTTGATGAATCTGTCCTAACAATCTTCTTTGTCTGTGTCACTTCGAACACAGGACATGTCAGGCACAACCCTGAATGCTCGGCTGTACGAGGACAGGATCCTGAAAACGGCATGTGCTTTTCTGGATGAATCACACCATCCCCTTTTTCTGTATATATAAGCTGCTCCCGTCTGGCTGCAGATATATGCTGGACACACAGCTACAGAAATCCATTTGTCTGAGCTGCCATTGGTTTAAATTTATTGAAGCCCTGCTTTTACATTTCTATGTAATTATACTTATTTTATATTGTATTTATTCTCCATCTCGTGTGTTCCGTTGAGGTTTATGTTGATACTGCTGTCTGTACTACAAATTGCAACGGGGACAGTAGATATCCTCGATTCTTTTTCCCTGAACTTTTCAAGATTTGCTGGACCAACAAAAAACCCAGAAGGAAAAATGGATTTAAAAGATAAAAATTTTCAGAATTTTTATTCAGGAAAAAAGCTAATTTATTGTCTACCCCAGTGGACAGTGGCTTGTGGGTCAACTTCTTTAAAATGGGTCAACTTCTTAAAAATACTATTCATTCTCAGGATAGCACTATTCTTTAAAATACCATCTGCTTCTTAGTTATTAGCAATACAGCTAATACAATTTTGCAATACAAGTCACTATGGATACCAGCTATGTGGGTAAAGGGACCCTCAGTCTTTCCACAGTGTTTGCTGATAAGTGCACTGTAGCCGTTCTTTGATATCAGGATGGTCTTTATGCACTAATTGCACTCTCTTATTAGAGTGCTTCTTATTTATTTGAGCTTCAAGCTTCAGTTGTATAATTCTTAGTTCTATATTGTGGTAAAAAATGTAGGGTTCTTCATAGTAGTATAAATCCATTAACAGGCATAATAGATGAACATAAATATAGTCCTTGTATTTCTATCAGAGAAACTTACATTTTCCTGGTAACCAGCGCTGAGCTCAAGAAAAGAAAAACACACACATACAACTCAAACCTGCTCATGCAGTCATAAATTCACCTTCAGAGGACAATGACTTAAGTTACTGTACATGAAATGACACAGCAATGGCTCTTTAGCAGGAAACGCTCTAGTTCTTTGGCTGCATCCAATGAATATTATTTCCTCCAGCGGGATAACTCTTCTGACGTACTCTGAAGATATAGAACCACAAAAGCAATGTGCACAACAAGAGTATGAAGTATCTTACAAGGTCACAGCTTTGCGTGCCTCTCTGGACATGTTGGATTTACAAAGCAAATGCAGTATTTTGATCCCTGACTTGCAACACACAGAAAGGCTCAGGGAATCTCCACCCAGCACCAAACTCCACAGAGACACAGAAACATCCGATGTTCCAATTTTGTCAACCTGGTTTGAGTTGCTGTCATGATGGATAATAAGAAGAGCTTTAAAAAACAGATTGATGACAGTCTTATTGTGAGATGACTGTTAAAGAATAACTTACTGTGTCATGTCATGTGTGTGCATCTTCCTGTGCACATGCAGGTGTTTGTTCATCTGTGGTAAATCACAGAGATGAAATAATCATGCAGTCACTAATCCAAATAAGCTGACCAGTTGTTCTGTCTGCCACCAGCGATTATCAGCCTGTTACAGTTCATTGCTCTGTTGTTGACCTGTGTGCACACGTGTCACTTCTCCGTGTCTCTCACCTCTCCAGGAAAGCCCTGCCCATTGAGGAGATGTTCGGAACCCTGGGAGTCCTCGCTCCCAAAGTGAAGGCGGACCTCCTCCAGCCGGTAGCTGTAACCCAGCGGGCCCCCCGAGATGTTCACCAGGTGGGCTTTGTCGGGCCGCAGGGACACATGCTTCCCTGTGTTGTACATGGTGCCTCCCATCTACAGAGAAACAGACGGAGAGAGAGATGGGAATAAATATATGGCTGTAATTTCTCTGTGCTCCAGAAAAACTAATTCATTTTAACATTAAATTAAATAAGCAGTGTTGAGTTCCTGTAATTGTCCTGTCGTAGAAATAGACTAGGATCAAATTTGATCGCTTTCAAGTCGTAAGTCCAGTCACAAATATGTAAAATCTAATATCAGAAAATCCCGAATTAAATCTCAAATCCTTAATTTCTCAAGCCACAAGTTAAATGAGAAGCCGACTTCGTTTCAAAGAATCTCATCCTGCTTTCAGTTACTTCCAGACCAGTTACCTTGTTGAATCTGTTCAGTTCATGTGACTCGTGCCAAGCTTCTCTTTGGCTTCACACACACTGTTGGCCGTCAAAACTGTGCTGCAGCAGGCTGATCACAAATCAGCATATTAATATTGAAAACATGGCACGAGCATCAAACACACCTCTGATTGAATGAAACCCAGGTTAAACAGTAACCCAGGTTAGTCTGGTGTCAGACAAAAAAAAACGGTTCTTTAACAGCAGCTTGCAGCTTGGCTCCAAGGATGGTATAGAATGACATTTTACAGCCTGTAATGGACTTTAATAAAAGTTGGTAAACACATGTTACCCTTGGGATAAACAGTTATAACTCTGGTAATCCCCTGACCAATAGCAGGTACAAATCACATTGCAATTTCTTGCAATCTGGCTAGCGTGCTAAGAACAATCAGGTAAGGATGCTAAGCTTATCAGGATAGTATGCTGCGCTGTTTGAATTAGCACGATGAGCCAATCAGGTTAGCGGTCCAATGCTAGAATTTAAATAAAAGCAATGCTGTTCCCAAGTATAGCCTCACAGAACCATTAGCATTTAGCATTGCTTTACCTTGTGTAAAGTGCCACAAAATGAACATACAAGAATTGCTTCACTACTTTTCAAGACTTGAAAGGTCAGAGACAGTTTATTTCTACTGAGACAGTACTGACAATAAACTGTCATTGTTGCTTTAGTTATCATTTTTATTTTATTTTATCTTTATTATTTTTTATCATTTTTGTATGGTAGTGTAACATGGGCTTATTACAGACTCCTTTACCGTAATTCCCAAAGTGAGTCATGGTGGTGTGGGTAATCCAATTGCCTCCAGCGTTTGCGGCACCATGGCTCAGTTATATACCAGTTGACAAAGTGCAGAATTGAAACAGTAGGGTGTGTGTTGATGTATGACGAGGTTTACTTCCACTACTTTTTAATATTTCCTATGGAGGCTTAAGTGGAACAACAGGACACTTCTGCTTTTCACTCTGCATATTAATATCATGTTATACTCGAGGCAGCGTATGCTGTCAGCGGGGAAATACTCGAGTGCTGTCTTGGTTTTTATTTCATGAAGGAGAAAATGAAAATGTGCATATCATATTTAACTGAATTACTATGTAATGGGCCTGGAAACCTATTTAGACTGATCCATGGACCTCTTGAAGGGCTTACGCTGTCCTACTTCACACACAGCCAGCCAACCACAAAGGAAGCCCACAAGGCTGCAGCTTAATCAGCAACTCCTGCTGTGGCTGCAGCAGAAATAGTTAGCACTAATGTTAACCTTGAACTCGAGTCCAAGATGAACATTCAGAATAAGTCTGCTTTGTCCACTTTTCTCAATTCTTTTGGTGACTTTCAAGGTGAAGTAAAATGCGTAAGACAGGGGTAAAGGGTCGCTGTTTAGTTACCTTGGCTGTACAACATACATAATACTGCAGTCCTGGAAAGAGAGTGGGAATAAAGATCTTTCCTAGAGATCTGCCCACCAATACAGTAACACTTTACATAGTTAGTTTGTAGAATGATTCATGGAATAGGGACATCAACATTTATATAGTTGTCTAATCTTATAATTGTTATTTACCCCGGGTTACATCTGATTCTTTGGTGATATTGTTTGAGTCAAAGAACACAAACAAAGGCTGTATGAAAGAAAACTGAGCATTAATAAATGGGGTAACTGGTGTTAATTGCAGGTCAGTTTGCACAATCACTGCAGTGACGCAAGTTAACACAGAAGACAAGTTTAAAAGCATAACGATTTGCTTCAGGCTCTGTTCATTGGTTCATATGGTGAGTAATATGCAGGACATCATGTGGCATACACAGCTGGATTAATTAAAATGGAAGCGTATCTGTTCTGTCAGTTGCACACACGACTGCAGAACATGTCTGGAGCACCTCTGGCTAAGACACAATATTGTGTTTACTATCTTTCATGTTGTAACAAGGCTTAAGCTAAGACCTAAGACTTGGTGTCATGAACAGAAACTAGATAGTGTGTCCTAAAGAAAGCGACAAACACTAAACGACAAACACTAAAACTAAAACTATATCTAAATGAAAAGCATCTGGGGGATGTGCATACTCTTCACGTGCTGTATATACCACAATCAGGCAATGCTAACTTTCATCAATCATTTCATAATGATGTCATCACTACAATGATTTAAAATCTTATTTCCTGTTTACCTGCCCTTTGCTTTGTTCTTGCTTCCTTATACAACACATTCCTCTGCATTTCTAACACACATAGGACTAATAAAGCAATCCTGCTTGCGTGGATTAAAACAGCTTCTCCTATTGCTCACATGACTCCAGAGCCGCATGTTGTCACTTTCTCACAATGCCCCCTGGCAATTCACATAAACCATTAATGCACATTACCTGCATACCAACCATATTCATCATAAATTTTTTATGATGCTCGCTATATTCACATATTCATTAGTGCTGTTTGTATATAATAAATTAGGGGAAAGCACTCAGCCACAGTTTAATCATGACATGCCACTGCTGGGGTGGGATGAAATTAAGCCATTACTCACCAGCCTGAATTCTATTCACAGGATAATCCTTAAAGAAAACTGTTTTAATGAGGATTAAACATCTAAAAATGATCAAGTTATTTCACTCCTCCTTGTGATTCAAAGACAGGTTCCGCTACAAATAGCACAGAGGCTGAGCACAAGACATATTTAATGTAGCAGGTTTCATGTAAGAACATTTTAAGATTTTTTTCTTAAAAGCTCTCGTACTTTTTGACTTGTTTGTACAAGTGTTCTAAGTTGGATTTCGCCAACAATGCTGTAGATTGTTTGTTTCAACCTGATGAATGCCATCTGTTCGTGTGGAGTTGTGTATTTTAGAGATTAGCTGTAAAATGTTAGCTGTTCTGATTCACCCACAGTAATGCCAACCAAGAGCACAGTCTCAGTAGCAACAGCAGTAATTTTAAGAGATCTAAAAAGTACAAAATGAGATTTCTACAGCTGTGTACATAGATAACCAAATACATTTTATTAGAGGTGAATTTACACTGTCACTGTTCAGCATGTTCACCTAGACAGCTACCTGTGTAAAGACCCTTGGGTAGCCATGGCTGAAAGACATTTCAACTGGCCCCGAATGACCTGATTATACATTTCAGTTCCATTATTGGCCTGTCTTCACCCAAGAACCAACCAATACTCGAGAGCTGAAATGATTACATGATTATTTACTGACAAAAAATTAAGTGGCAAAAATGTTGTTTGTCAATTAATCATAAAAGCAAATTAAAAACATTCACTGGTACGAGCTTTTAAAAACATGAAGATTTTCCACTTTATATGGTTGTAAACACAACACTAATGGGTTTCTGACAGTTGATTAGTCAGCAAAACAAAATTGAGTGTGTTAACTTAACCTTCAGGGATTAACGATGGGCATTTTCAGACATTTTATAGACGAAACAGTCAAACCAATTATTCATGAAAATAACTGTCAAATGCACTGAAAATAAAAAAAATTGTTGTTTGGAGCCTTACAGCCCCAACAGAATGCAATAACTTGGTGATTGGTGGACTAGGTACTATTGCCTCTACCTATTCCTGAAGTGCAAATGGAGCCCAATGAGGCCAAAAGAGAAGGAACAGGCTATTTCAAGCTTACAGAAAGGCTACAGTAACTCAGGTAACCAACTATGTTGAAAAGAGCACCTCAGAATCAGAATCTGGGTTTATTGCCAAGTCGGTTTAAACATACAAGGAATTTGCTTTGGTGTGTTTACTGCCGAAGTTTAGTGCTAGTGTTTAGTACTAAAGTATGTAAACGATAAAAAGAGAATTGTGCAATATGTTGTAAAAACTAGAGGAGAATTAATGAACAAGATGTCAAAACTTGAGGTGGATGGTCTGCAACAGCAGAGACCATGTCAGCTAAGATCAGAAATGCGACAGTTGAGGACTGAACCTGGTCTGATGCATCTAGATTTCTGCTGAGGCTGTAGATGGTCGATGCCAATTTGGCATCAACAACATGAATCCATGGAGCCAACCTGCCTCGTGTCAACACTCCGGACTGCTGGTGGTGGTGTGATGGTGTGAGGACTGTGTTCTTGACACCCTTTGGGCCCTTAACACCAATCAATAGATGTTTGTCACAGTCTATACGAGTGTTGTTGCTTACCACGTTAATGCCTTAATGGCTATTATCTTCTAATGGCTTCTTCCAGCAGGATAATGTTCCATGTCACAACGTAAAAGCCTTAAACTGGCTTCATGAACACAACAGTGAACACAACACCTTCAGTGCCATTTGAGATGTGGTAGAACAGGAGATCAGCAGCTTGAATGTGCAGCTGACAAATCAGCAGAAATGATGAGATGCACTCACGTCAACATGGAAACGGATCTCCGAGGAAGGTTTCCAACATCATTTGGAATCAATGATTTGAAGAACTGAGGCAGCGGCCACAGATGAGCAACATAGAACTTAACAGCGCACGTGATTTTTCACATCTTTTAACAAAACTGCATTGGATGACGGGGTTGTTGCACAGCAGTTGGGATTTGGCAATTGTGCGTGGGAGCTCCCTGCACTGGATTGAGGAAAACAAATCAAACATATTCCCTGTAATTGAGTACAAACAGGTTAAAGCTGTTTGATGTGAAAACCCAACCAGAGTCAGAGAAATCTTCAAAGCCTTCATCTGTTTTCTGTCAAACGTATAATAGAATCAAATATCTGGAGAGAGAGCGTCAAGACAGGAGGGTGAACAGAGAAAGAGACAAAACATAGGCGAAGGGAAAAAAAGGTACGAGGAAAAAAACTGATATACTGATATACTAATGAGAGTCATTGCAGCTCACATTGGATGAAACTATCAACTGAACACATTATTTCTTCTCCTTTTTCTGAGCTGAACAATCAGAACCATGGATGTATTGAAGGGCTTCTCCACAAGTATTGCACTTTCAACACTTGGGGGTGGCTGTGGCTCAAGAGGTAGAGCAGGTTCTCCACTAACCAGAGGGTTGGCGGCTCAATTTCGTGTCCTTGGGCTTGACAGCTGTGCTTGCAGTGAATTGTCTGTAGTGGAGGAAGTGCCACACCTAGATGTACTCTAAAAATGTTTGTGTGAATGGGCGAATGGCAAAGCTGTACTGTAAAGGACTGATATAGTCAAAGTAAAAAGCTATATAAATACAGACCATTTACCATTTTACCATTGAGCTATGCCTGGGCCTCACTGGCTGTGGTTGTGCCGCAGAACAACTTGCTTTTCATTTCCCCACCCATTTAACAGATTAGAGCAGCCACACCAGCTGCAGTTCAGCCGCGCTGCTCTTTAGAGATTCGTGGTCTCACAGATTTTCTCCATGTTTGACACGTGGTTCACAGCACAATAATGAATAGTGATAATTATCTTTCAGCACAGTTTCAATGACTGTCACTTGAAAATGTCACAGACATTTGCAACACTTCCTGAAGCCTAACCATTTCAAAATAAAAGCACTCAAGCATTTCAGTTGACTGAATCTATTTGTTTACAAATGTTTTTTATGCAGGAGTGGAAGATGCACAGCTTCATACTGTATAGTGCTGGTATTTAAAGACTACTCTTATACAAGAAAATGTGGTAGTTATACAAGAAACCTCACAAAGGCTTCAGTTATATTAAAAGTTAACATAAAAAACTTCAGGTGATGGGCAGTAGTCACTCACTCACTCACTCACTCACTCACACACTCACACACACACACACACACACACACACACACACACACACACACACACACACACACACACACACACGCAGACGCAGACGCAGACACAAGTGTGGCCCGGGCAATAGGGACCTTACAAGAGCCAGATGTTTGTTTTGTTTAAGCCATAATCAAAGCACCTGCAGGACATAGATAGACTTTCCTTTCTCTGGTAAACACGTATGTTGTTCAAACTCCTCACACGCAGTGTGTAATGCAGGCTTTTATATTTTACTATAAATGGAACCATGCTCTAAATCCAGCAATGCTACAGATATGAAGGCATGCAGTAGATATGAAGCCATACAGTAGTTTTCAAATTTCTCTAGATTTTGACCATGTCTTGTTATACTTGGCTTTAGCCTGCTCCCTCTGCCTGTTACCAACCACTGCCAGTGAGTGCATTAAAACATGTGTTATCCAATCTGTAATGTATACAACAAAACCCCTGTGTATTATTAAGTTGAAGTGTGAGGTGTTTGATGTTAAAAGGGAGTTTTTCTTCCCCACTGTTGCCAAGTGCTTGCTCATTGGGGGAACTGTCTCTTTCTGGTCTATTTCTAATGTTATAATGTAACCTTACTCTGTAAACTGAATTACATTGAACCACCAAGAAAGTGCAGCGGTCGACCTCTAAAAATGAATCATAATTTTGTTATTGATGTAACCTTGCGAGGGAAAACAGAACGGTAAGTGCTTCTGACTTGGCACAAGGGTTACCTGTGGAAATTGGAGTTTCAGTGACTGATCAGAGTGAAGGACTTTTCATGAAGTAAACAGACTACGTCCAAGAAGGAAACCATTGCTCACAATACAGAATAAAACTGTGAGACAAAACAAACATTGCCAAAGTGTATGAAAATAAGGCTGGTGAATGTTGGCAGAAAATTATTCGGTCAGATGAAACCAAAATAAACCTGTTTGGATCAGATGGAGTCCAACATGTTTGCTGTGGCCCGGACTAACACTGTGACTATGTAGTGCCAACTGTGTAGGTGGGAGTGTGCTGATATAGGGCTGCATGAGTTTAAAAGGTGTGGAGATGACATTATACAAAAGTGAATCATCTGGAGATACCCTAAATAATATTCTGGTGAAACTCCATCTATTCATATATATTTTTGCATACTTGTACTTTTATCTAAGTGAAGACACTAACCTAACCATCAAAACTAAATGCCTGACCTCAACCCTAACCTCAACCTACTTTAACCCTAAAACCAAGTCTTAACCCTGAAATAGCTCATTATAAGTGGGTCAGAAAGTGAGAACTGACCATAATATCCTCACACACACACACACGCACACGCACGCGCACACGCACACACACACACACACACACACACGCACACACACACACACACGCACACACACACACACACACACACACACACACAGTATTTGGGTTGCCAAAACTTGATTAACAACTCAGTGGAAGCATGTAGCTCTTCCATGATAATCTGTGACTTGCAGTGCACTCGAGCAAAAGTTTAGACAGGAGGAATCAATCGAAATATAAAATTATTTGTTCATAAATATTGGTCACATTTATTTATAATAAAGGCATCAAGCCTTTACTAAAACCTTTACTAAAATGCTTGTAGAAATAAATCATATTTCACCAGCGCAAAATATGTTAAATATCATGAATCCAGAGTTCATCCCAAATTATATACAGTGCACACTTTTTAAATTGGGCAAATTGTGTCATGAACTTTTGTGGCAATGAGTCTTATTATAGCCTTGAATTATAAAGTCAAGCAGCAATTTATAGAGAATGTTGCTTCCTATCTAAATCACACCTGGGGGGATCTCAGAGCACCTCCAGTGTTGCAATGGTACATTTCTGGATTTGGGGCACAGTTCCCTGAATGTTGGTGCTTCCCCTCATATGTGCTTTGTCCTCAGACTGAACTTAGATTTTCCCGACCCATTTGTTAATGCTGGAATCTGGCAATGCCAGGCTAGTAACTGCTGACTCAGGTTGTACATTGGTGCCAGGGTCACTAATGAAGAAAATCAAACACACAAACACACAAAATGGTCACAAATTCACATTTAAAAATATCATGAAATATGGTGTATTAACAGCAGCAGTAACACTAAATAACTCATTTACAGTAACCTAATACAATAACCTGTATTTTTCCACAATGCTTATTTCCATTTGGAATATATTAACAGAACTTGTAGACTTTATTTTTTTTTCTGAGAACAATGGTCAAATGTCAAAAAAATAAATTATGAATGGATTAATTAGACGTTTTGTGATTTACAGACACTGCTTTCTGTCACTCCTTGTCTTGGGAGTACATACTGTATAAAAAACACATCATTTAATTAATTTAGTACAGCCTATGCTCATTTTTGTAGCTGCTGATATTTTAACTAACAGGATGAAATGATGACGTATATAAGAAACAAAACAATAGAGAATTATATTAACATATACAGTAATATCTTTTTTGCACTTGGTGGTTATGTTTCTCTCGGGTAGTCAGTGGCAATAAAAAGGAAACAGATGGGAGAGAGTAGAGCTGCCTTATATAATTATAGGAATGTGATGGATTATTATTGTTTAAATTCAAATGTTGTAATATAAAGGAGAAATACCAGCATCAAAAAACATCCTAATACAACACAATAAGGAATAATTGAAAGAGAAACAGATACTGACAAAGAGAATGAATCCGGAATCAGTCAAACAATGACAAGAAGGAAAGAGACAAAGACAAATAAATAGCAGAGCCGTCACAGAGGAAAGCAGAATAATACTGAAAACAGACAAATATGATGAAGAGAAACAGAACGAGGAAAGAGAGGTATAGGTAGGATGGACGGATATAGAAAAGGGTTCAGAAGAGCTGTGGCTCCTGAGAAATGGTAAGGAAAATGAAATGCTAATATTTAAGAGGAAAAGTGATCAGTCCCACCTGGACCATGGCTGTAATAGACCCCTGCATAATGCATGTAACCCAAATGAGCACACAGTGAGGGCCAAGGTTTTAATTTAAGCCCTCTGCTTTGTCGGTGTCTATTAGAGACAAGCTCCCTGGCTATTCCTCTGCGGGTTTAATTATCACAATAGCGGAAAGTGAGTAGATAGTTCTGCTTTGCTAGCGCTTTTATAGCTTCATGCTGCTGGGGGCCAATCATATCCAACAAATCCCAGCTGCACACTCGTGAAAAAGAGACACAATGCTACAGGGCTGAGCATCTCTTACTTGGCTAATCCCCACTTCAAACTCACATCCTAAAGATGAAAAGAACAGTGTTGTATATACTGTCATTGTGAAGTTACAAAACTAGGTGTGGAAAAAACACTCAACGCTTTTGGAAGTCAGCCATTTTCCAATTCGGTATTGGAAAGGGTTTCAAAATGAATGTTGGATTTGGATGATAACACCTGGAAGTGAAGGTATAATAATTTGGTCATGCATCAGCAAATCTAGATTTTCATTTTCATTTTGAAGTTGCCAGCATAGATCTATAACTAAGAACATTGATGTATGAAGTAAAAGGTTCAGGTTTTTCACCTTGCTGATGTAGGCTACTAAATGCCAAGTTTCAAAATGAATATGCTAAATTACAAATCTATTATTGAAAAACCCAAGTCAATACACAGTGCATTGGAAATCAAACCTTTTTGTGCATCTGTAGCAATTCTGTATTGGTTTTGAAAAACGTTTTAAATGATCACATTTAGAAGTCAGAATGTTGGAATTCAAAGTCAACCGATATGTCTTCTAAATTCCATATCTATAGTAATTAGAGTTAGATGGAGTTTCAGTATGATAAATGGAAAGTAAAATCTGTGTAAATAGCATATGTGTAAACTTCTTGTTGGCTTGAAAACTCTTTCTTTATCAACTATACATCCAAAAACCCATGCCACTAATGAAGCGACGCCTGCAAGCTAGTTCAGGCAGCCAACTCGAGCTGCGCTGCTCCAATCACGTGACATCCACCTCGTGACATACATCATGTGACATACATCATGTGACGTACCTCACTCTCCACAATCATCTATGATACACACCCACCTTATTAGTCAGTCTGTTTAAGCAGAACAAATTTCCCATCACTCCCTTTGCTTGCCCCACTGCTGCGTCAGTGTTGCTGCCAGTTGCTTCAGCCCCTCCACCACCCCAGCATCCAGCTGTAGGCTCCGACAGGGGGGGGGGGGGTTACAAGTATTTGCTCATCACTCCCATCATATCTATGTAATCATATCGGGGGGATTGGCTGGAGTCGGAGACTAGACGCCAAACACTAACCTGTTCTACTGTTGCAATAAACATTTGAACGTGAGTTGACTGACTGAAATGGGATTTTGCTTCAATGTGCAACATACAGGCATCACATGAAGTTCCCAATTCTATTTTGACCTCCACACATTGGATTTGGCAGTTGACATATATAGAAGACAGTGTATTCATTTTGAAAGACACTTTCAGCTATTTCACCTTCTAAATATTTATGTAGATTCCATGTCTATATCTTTAAGCTTTTCAATTCACAGATTAACTTTACAGCAAGCTATTAAAGCTATTAACTTTGGTTCTAGAAGACACATATCAAAGTATTTATTCCTTCACATCAACTATGCTGACTTTCAAAGCCAATGCAACCACCTCTAAATACAATATGGATGTTCACCATGCAATATACAGCTCCGAATCCTTCTAGGTTTCAAAAGTTGGTGCAAGTTGTGTAGGTATTGATTTTGGAAAGTCTTTCATCCTCCAGAACTTGAATACTGACTTTAAAAATCAATGTGTACGGCTCCAAATTCTAATGGAAGTTCCAAATTCAGCAGGCTATGTAAGGATATGGCTATTTTCTAAGTCTTAAAACTAGTCAGGTCCACATGTGAGACTTGAGATTTTACTTTACTGCTGCAATCATTCCTCCTGTTCATACTAATGAACTTAATGTACTTTCAGTGCAGTGCAATGAATACAGGCTTCTTTCTTTTTGTTACCAAAGAGTGTAACTTTGGAAGCTATCCACTTGATTTGTGTAACCTTCAGCCAGAGTGGAGCTATGAATGTCTGCTTATTAGCTTTAAAGTATAAAACTGTTCCAGCAGTTATTCATGTCCAAAGCAATTTGCTCGTCTTCAGCTAAATCCCTCATTAGACATTAAATAGCTTCACTGTGTAACTTGTGTTTATTTGTTTGTCCACATATATTTATTGGGTGACGGTGCCACTGCAATCATACACTAACAAGCTGCTCTTTGCAATTTGTAGAATTTACAATCAGGCCCTTTTTTTATATCTGCTCTTTTTACACAATGAGTGCATCTCAGTGTTCTGGATTCACTGCCCTCTGGGTATTCATAGACTCGAAAATCCTCAAGGCCAAACAGCATCAAACTGCTGTTTTCCATACCATTCAAATGTGAATTTGCCTCAAGGGCTTTTAGTTGAAAGTGTATAGGTCTGTAGAATCTCTGCGTCTTAGGGTCATGAAGTCTCATGGGCATTTATGTTATTTACACCCATGTATTAATAACTGTTCTATGTATTGTTAATGGCCACAGTCACTAAACTCTGAGATGGTAGTTGATCATAGATTGCACCAGCACTGATGAATAATTACCAAAATACTTTGAACATCCAGGCCTTCAGACACAACCACCTCCTTTCCAGTGGCTAATTTAACCCTTGTAAACTTGTATGTCTCATAATATCCATCCATCCATCCATCCATCCATCCATCCATCCATCCATCATCCATAATATTATAACAAATATACAATGCATAATAATACAGCACTAATATTTACCTTACAAAATGTACTGCTAAATGTAGATGGCATGCCTCTTGATCCTAATACTTTTTCTTCCTAATAATTTTTCCACTCAACAATATCAAAATGTGTGAAAAAGTGGATGTATCAGCATGCCGACCCCATATCTGCTTTAAAATATGGTCCTGGTAATCATCTTCTTTACAGACGCGCATGCTGTGGGCAGAATTGATTTCCTGTCTGCAATGCAAAAATGTCATTTTCGCATAGAGAGCCAGTGTAGTGCATATCACACCATGTCTGGTATAGAAAGTGCTGCTGACGTCACAGGCGTGGTGAAGGGGTTGGATTGGATGACATTTGGAAGGAGTATATATTCCTCTACAGTTGAATTGGTCCATGCAAAGGAGAAAAATATTAATTTTTAACTTTTAGTTTTGGTCCACTTCGTTGCTATCACTACACTGACAGGTAACTTATAATGGTGATGCCATTTTGCATTATTTGTGCTACATGTTGGGATTTCAGAGAGGTCATGCTCCACTAGGCATGGCTGTGGTAGTCTGCAAACAGCAGGGGTCTGGGTTCGATCCCCGGCTCCTCTTGTCTATACGTTAAAGTGTCCTCGAACAAGACACAAGTTGCCCCCCGGCTCACACCTTGTATGTAAGCTCTGCTGCTAGAAGTGGGTGAATAAGAGGTGAATTGTAATGCACTTTGTCTGTTACAATAGAAAAGCAAATAAAGCCCTTCTAATATTTATTTATATTCTCTAATGTTTGTGACACCAGAAGGGAAAACACTGATAATACATTAATTGTAAAGTCTGCTACTGAATTGTGTGTGTCATAAAAAAGAACAGACGGAGAAAAAATGTGTTACAAGCAGTGTTGTAGCATCATATATGTGGACAGTTACTGTGAGGTCGCTGTTTCAGTTGTTAGAATATGTTAGGGCAGAACCACGAGAAATCATATTTTTAACTTTTTAAATCCCTGAATAACTTTATGTTTACAGTTTGTTATTCCTTGCAGAAAAGTTCAGTTTTCTCCCTTGGTCTGGACCAAATGACCCAAATACAGGTGTGAAAGTTGTTTGTCTACAATCAGAAAGAAGCAGATACATGTGTCAGCCGTGTTAACATCACACTCATACTGAGCCATCTGTGTCCAACTTGTCTTCTGCTGCTTTATGCTAAAAAGGGGCTGAGGGAGAGCATGTAATGTATGCATGTGTGTGTGTGTGTGTGTGTGTGTGTGTGTGTGTGTGTGTGTGTGTGTGTGTGTGTGTGTGTGTGTGTGTGTGTGTGTGTGTGTGTGTGTGTGTGTGTGTGTGTGTGCAAGGCAGACAGGCTGTCGAAATGATTAATTCCCTGTTTGAATGACCCCGTGTTCATCTCTGTCTACTTGCATCCACCCTTATTCGCATCCTTCTTTTTTCTTTCACAGCCTCGTGACTTGTTCTCTACTTCAATCACTGCTTCCCTTGACCTGGTCTTCCTTTTCTATTTTCCCTCATTTTATTTCACTTGGTCCACTTTCCCATTCTTTCTTGTGAACAATGACTGAATATTCTGAATATAACCCCCCCACCCCTGGCATTCATGTTAGTGAATGAGTCATGGGCGTAAACTAAATAAAAATCGCATCTCTATGCTCAAATGTCAAATTTTCGGAATAAACACAAAGATAAAATTGTTTATAATTTATAAATAGTTCAAGAGGGAATGAGCTTGACTTCAGCCCCTGTTCACTACAACAGGTGTGAACAGATGCATAGGCCTTATGTAAGGATCTCATTTGGACTTAATGAGACCCTAAATGTTCAAGCTCCTCAACTGAGTTAATGCACTGCTTCACTTGGGTGGGCCTGCATGTCTTTATTAATGTGTGAATACAATGATGATTACCATAAAAAAATGTATGTAAATTCATCTAGTGAACTTCTAAGCAACAAAGAAATCTGTTGCTGACAGCGGGAGCCAAAACAGCCAATCTGTTGTGAAACAGCTTCTGAGGAAAAGCACTTAGAGGAAGCTCGAGCACGAGAGAGGCTGGCCTGGATAGCACACAGGTGCACACCACATTACACTGTGCTACTAACACATACACAAAGTCTAATTTTATTTTTTTACTGTAACCTGCATATACACCCACAGGCTATCTTCCATAGCTGCGCAAACACACGCTCTCACATTTGCCCTCAGTTTTTGCCGTCATCGCTCTCACACAAACGCACTCTCACCACATAAATGCTTTCCCATCTCTATCCATCTCGCTCTCACCCTGCGTACTCTCAAACACACACTCGCCAGGACAGATGGCTATGCTATGTTCTCTTGCTCAGCAGATGCACAAGAGCATTAATCACGAAACAAGACTCATACAGAGGATTTAACTCTTACTGCAGTTGCGCTGCTTCCTATAAAGAGAGCAGACCAGATTAATTTGTGTCTCGAAGATCACTGACAGTCAGGTCCTCTCCAATAGTGCAGACGCAGACATGCCAGATCTGACCAAAAGGAATTGGTTATTTTAGGATTAATTTGATATATGAGACAGAATACTGCAAACTCAAGTTGATGGGGAGAAAAGCAGATAAAAAGACCAAATCTTGCCAAAGCCTGATGACTTAATATACTGCTATAAAATATTCTAGCAATGTATTTACATTGGCCTGACACAGTGCAGTAATAATGACAAATCAAATTCACCAACTCTGTGTTCCTGTGTAGCTCAGAAGATTAAAACAGGCAGAATTGACAGTATTCCTCACACCAGGTGCTGCCGCAGTCAAATTTATGCATACATGGTAATGTGAGACTGTTTGGTTAAAAATGGCATGTGATTAGTTCAACTCTGGCCAGTAGCCTGATCAGTTGGCACTCACACTCAGTCAGTTCCCTGGGATAGTTTCTTGTGTATGATGGAGAACTGCTGTTCAGAAATGCTGGGCAGGGGAAAATGAATGCAAGGAACAGAAAGGTGTGGAAGGAAAACAGGTCCAGAAAATTTGGTAGATGTTTTATATGCTTAATGTTTATATTTAAGCACGGTTCACAGTCACAGTAAGCACAAGTCCATTCTGGGAAAATCCTCCTTAGATCCTGAGCAACCAGTGTGAAGGTTACAGGCGGTGTTTTAATCACCTGATCTCCCTCTGCCCTTCCTCAGTAAATGTACCTGCCACCAAAACCCTTTTAAAGACATTCAGAGGGTGGATGTTGAATTGACTGTATCTTGCATTGTTGTGTTAAATGGGTAAACCATAATTTCATATTCATATTTCATCAAATTAAGGGGTTAGGAATGAATTTTAGAAAATGGTTGGTACCAATGCTGCCAATAGGCAACACACATTGGTGGCACATGTAAAAACTATTTGCTCATCTGTCCCACGCTCCACCAAGGTTTTACCTGTTATTTCTCCCTTTCTACAGTTGATCTGACTCAATAGCAGCCCACTTTCCACCAATAGCAACCTCCACTGGATGAGTTCACATTGCTCAGGTCATGTATGATACAGTGCAGGAGCGGAGTGATGAAAATACTTTTTACTGTGAAAGACTACGGCAGCTCCTCTGTTGCTTCTAAGGATCCCTTTCCAGCTTTTACATTTTTTTCGCATTTTTAAACTATCATTAACATTTAATTCGATAGAAAATGTTGGACTTTGGATGTTGATTTTCAATTGTTTTTAAGAGCTCAGCTGTGAAAAGGCTGGTCCCCTGGCTCAGCAAGCCACCGTCCTTGCCTCTCTCATGGAGTTCTGAGGACTGTACGCCTGGTCATTAAAATCAGCGCTCCTGAGGAGACAATCTCAATATTTTATGAGGGACCTATCGAAGTGCACTAAGAGGATCATGACAGCACAATGCCCCACTGTGAAAATCCCTCCAACGTGAACCATGTGACAGACATGGGGGCTTGGGAGAGGCATGAAGCACATCCCGGAACTTTCTCCAGCTGTTGCTGTTTCAGCTGCTGTTGGCACTGCTGCTCTTGTCCCTGTCTATGTTCTGGGTACTGCTGAAGTTGTTAGTACAGTGATGTGGCCAATAGTCCTGTTGCTGATCCAATCTCTACCTGAAGGGGTCAGTTGCACCAACTGGTCTTTACAAAGCCAGGTCTTAACTGGTTAGTCTATTGAGACCAGTCTTTAGAATTGATTAGCACAAACCAAACTTTGGCCTAGTATTAAGAATGTATGTCAAGAGAATCTGTCTTATTTTGAATTAAATATGTGTTGTTATTATTGTTAGTAGTAGGAGCTTATTAATACAAAAGACCAGGCATAAAAAAGAGTTAAATAGAAGATGAAATTAGAAATGTCAGAGTAAAAGTTACAGTGTCAATTTTTGGAATCAATAAAAGACAGTGACAGAAAGGAAAGTCCTCAGCCTTGATTTAATAGAACAGAGTCGTTCTTGATACATGGAGCATTAAATTGAACGCTGTTTCTCAATATTTAGTTTTAAGCAGGCCTGTCCCAGAGGACCCGTGGGGTCTGGATTGTAGCAGTAGGTCAGGAATTTACTTTAGCCCTAAACCAGTCAGTGCTTTATAAATCAAAAGCAGTATTTTAAAATTAATTCTTTGACCAATAGGGAGCCAGTGTAAAGATCTGAGAACTGGAGTGATGTGCACTTTCATGGTGTTAGTGAGGACTTGAAGAGCAGTGTTTTAAATCACCTTCAGCTGTCTAATCAATTCCTTATAGACCTGTAAACACACCATTACACTTTTAAAGTCGACTGAAGATAAACACAAGTTTTTTCTAAATCCTACTGAAACATAAATCCTTTAATCCTCCATATGTTCTTATGTTGATAGAAGACAGATTAAAAAAAAAAAAATACGGTCTGATGTCATAACTACACCTACATGTCTGGCTGAGTTTGTGGTTTTTTACTTTACCAACTTGAAGCTGAGTGCAGATTTTTGATCATTCTTTTTTGTCTCCAATAACCTCAGTATTATCTTTGTTTAACTGAGTAGAAATGGCACATTGAATTCATTTGATCAATGCACTAGCTTAGAGATTGTATGTGATTTTAGTTCCTTGTTGATAAGGCTATTTAAATGTTTGTGTCATCTGCATAATTCTGGAAACATATTTTGTTATTTTCCATAAACTGAGTTGGTGGGAGCCCGTAGATGTTGAACAGAAGAGGCCCCACAATGGAGCCCTGGGGAACTCTGCATGTTATTTCGGTCCGTTTGGATGTGCATTTCCATTACACACAAAGTAGTTCCTGTCCTTCGAGTATGATTAAAACCCGTTTGGTGCTGTGCCACAAAGTCCTACCCCACTTTTCCAGACGGTCTAATAATACATTGAGGCTGACAAATATCAAGACTGAGATTCTTCCTGTGGCTGTAGTGTCATTTGAGACCTTAACCAGAGCAGCACTGTGGTGTGGTCCAAATCCTGACTAGAGGACATCAACACAGTAGTTTAGTGTCAAGAAGTTGTTCAGCAGTTGAAACAAAAATACCATCAGTGATTGTACTTCCATTGATTGATTGTAGTTAAAAATGGGAAGACCTGATATGGGCTCATAATTGTTCTTTAGTGATGTGTCTAGATTATTCTTTTTGAAGAGCTGCTTGATGACGGCAGTTTGCAGGTCCTCTGGGAGCACAAATGAGAGAAGAGACATGTTGACAATTTGTTGAAGATCTGAGGCCATGCAATTAGAATCCGTTTTTGAAAAGGCCTGTTGGCTTTTGGAGTCTTAAGGATCACTCAGCTCTTATACTTTTCAACATTCTTTTTTCTGTTATAACCAGTGTGGCATTTTAACCAGATTTCTTTTTCGTTTTTACGACAACCACCTTCACCTGTATGTGCGCAAAAGCATCAATATTTGTAATTTATATTGAAGTACTTCATTGACTGAGATACAAGAGAGAGCATGAGTAATGTTTCAGTTTTTTAGCAACATATTGTTCTCAAGTAAGGAATCTCAAAGAAAACACAGTTGCTCTCTGATCAGAGAGAGCAACATCAACTTGAAACATGTTCAGACCCTTGGAGGTGACTAAGTCTAGAGAGTTCCCTTTGTGTGTGGGCTCCGTCACGTGTAGGGCTCCAAGGTACCAATGAAGAGTCAACATTTTTTCTGAAAAAATACAAATGGCAACAGTAGATGATAAGAACTGCCATTTTTTGGTGCAAAAGCAAATTGGAAGCTGAAATTGACCATGTAAACAGTAAACAGTTTAAAGTACACCTGACTTAAATATATAAATATAAATAAGTAAAAACTCAATTCAAACTAATGTGTATAATAAGTTGTTTATAAGATCACTTCAGTCTAATTCTTCAGGCTCAATTCTGCACATCCTATCGAAAACTGTGATGCAGCAGTATCAGCATTGGAAGGCATTTCAAGGGAAAAAACTGAACACTGAAAAACTGCAAACAAAGTGACGCTTCAAGGATTAAAGAGCTGAAGTGCCGGCTGCTGATTAATTGTGTCCTGCTGCCTTCACATGCAGGGATTTAATGACCTGAAGGAGAAGCGTTCCATAAACTCTAAAGCAGCTGTGGACAACAGATATAGTCAGAAAGAATCGATCAAATACTTCATAAATAAATGCAAACCACTTAGATGCTTAAACCACATTAAATCTTATATTTATTTTTTTATGCATATTTATACACATTGGGACCAAGACATTAATTATATTCTTAATTATATATGTTTGTAAATTTGTTCAAAGAACTTAGTTTGCTGTGGTTGATAAAATCACTGGAGTAGTGAAACAGCTCTAGGCACGGACGTGATTCTGAGACATCTACACCCAGCACAGTGTTGATGCACAGGTCGACCCACAACCAGCACGTTCAGAATATTATACATAACTGCGTGCAATGGGCTGTAATTAAAGTCCACCTTCAAATACAAATACGCAACTGCATCAGAGGGCGCAAATCCTCCTAGGCCCTGGCTGTCAATATTCTGGATACCAAACTATGAAGTAACCTTCGTCTATCTGCCCCCAGACTGTAGCATCCTCTTCCTCTTTGCTCTCTCATGATTAAAGCTCACTTCAGGCAGGGGCTGAAGTGGCACTCCTTTTTTTAAATTCCTCTTGTCTCTTGTTCCTGACAGAAGGAACAGATGGGTGAGGCAGGAAGAACAAATAGTTTATGTTATGGTTGAATAGATTGACTTCCTACTTGTTAAGGCAAAGTCCACCTGCCTTAACAAGACTTATCTGGTCCCAGCAGCAGTTGAAAGCCCTGTGTTTAGTTCCAACAATCTGCTGCTCCGCTCCTCTTCTGACTGCTGGGAGAGGGAGGCTGATAAACAACTCAGAGTTCACAGAGCTGACTGTGTTCAACAGTAAATTCTCGTTTCAGCATTTCCGATTCCTGCATCACATCATCTTTTTTCACTGTGTGCAGAATGCTGTTTTTCACAGATGGATGTGCAGCCACAGTATTCAGAACTCTTCCCGTCATTCCAGAGACCATATCTTTGTGAAAGCAGTATTTTGGCATTTTACTGGATTTACTCAGTCCTTCTCTGTGAGAAAGTGAGGTTGCACAGGATGGAGATCCCGGCTCCTGCAATAGTGGAGTAAGTGGGTTTTCTAGCTGTGCACTTATTCTGGGAAGTTTGTTGCTAGCTGTCTCTTTCGCAGCAGTCCACAGCTATGTCCAAGTCTGTACAGAAGTTGTAGACAATGATAATGCGGACCAGCCAGTCACATCACAAATCTCAGGGTGCTGGGCTCAGCTCGTTACTCGTCCTCCCATAGTCCATAGTAATTATTTACTTTTAGGCTTTGCCCCAAGGGACTTCCACAGAGGATTGACTGAGTTATTATCCGGCACACAGCCTTCATGTTTCTTGGCAGTCTTGTTGGTACAAATGAAAAATGAGTTAGTATGCTCCTGTCCACTGTTCTGAGTCCAAGTGCTGTCATTCCCAAACAACCCATTTACATCCACATTCACTTCTAACTGGTGAATTGTGGTTTCCAGCCCTGCAACCTTTAGTAGAAGTTTGTCATAGTCATCCACGGAGAAGGGGGCCATTTGCTGCTTATGAGCTTTTTTTAGGTGCTATGAATCCAGAGGCTTGTGCAGGCTTGTGCTGTCGGTAGGCCATGCTCATACATTGCTGAGGAGACGATAAAAAATGTTCAAATATGGCAACAGCCTACTATACCCGCATAAATTATAGTTGCAATGATTTATCAGTATCCAGGAGTTGCTGCTTATTTTTTCTCACAGCCGAAAAACAAAATTGTGCAAGCAGAAGCGAGATCAAGCTGGAAAGCATCCACACTGTAAGATAGCAGGAAGTAAAAGGTCAGAGTGAGTGCGGATAACAAAAAACGATCTATTTTGACAGTTGTGCACTTAATTTCCGCTTTTGACAAAGGAGATCACAAGATTCTTCTAGACACACAAACCTACCTAAACCCAGCAGAAGATAATTTTATATTTTCAGATGGCAGCTGCAGTAATTCACACTCTCTAGCATAGACTCGTCAATGAGTTTCTTTAAATAATTGATGACTGAGTTCTTGTAATTGGTACACAGGTGAGCAGAGACTTTTTCTGCATACTTTGATATCTGGCACCACAAAACAAGTCAAAAGTAAAATAATGGGTGTTATTCTTGATTTTGAGTTTAATTTGTATTCACACATTAACGAGATTACCAAGGTTGTCTTTTATCCCCTAAGAAATATTGCTTGTTGGACCATATACCTGACAATGGAAGATGGGAAAACGTTGATTTGTGCTTTTGTTTTTTCTCACATGAATTATTCAGGTAGCTTGTACAGACTTCAGCAACCAGGGTTTTAACAAGAACCTGGAAATTAGATCACATTTCTCCAGTTTTAGCACCATTACACTGGCTTGCTGTCTCTGTGAGATTTGAACATTTTTTCACTTGTTTATGAGGCTCTTGATGGTTGAGCACCTTCGTGCATGTCTGATTGCTTTTGTGAGTATGTTCCAAACTATTCTCTCAGGTCGTGTAGTGCAGTCTTGTTAAATATTACAAAAATGTTACTATAAAAAGGATGTTGGTGCAGACTTCTGTTTTTATGCACCAAAGATTTGAAATAAACTCTGACCACAAATTTAAAAAGCTGCGACGGACTGATTGTTATGATCTTGGTTTTAATTAATTGTATTTTTAAATAAACTTTGCTTTGTTTTTATTTGATACACTTTTTTGTATCATTTATACCATTTATATGCTTTAATGCTTCATACTGTTTTATTTTGAGCAGAAATGAATGCATAAAAGCTGATATACAAATAAAGTTTATAATCACAACTATAATATATTCTTATTCTGACAGTGTTATTTGCAATATCAACTGGCTGGTAGCCGCTGAAAGAAATTTATTCATGAGTATATTACAGGCCGTGAAGTGATGACAGTGATGACAGGAAATGTGCAACAAAAGCCTCAGCTGGACTCTAACTGGAGATGTTGCTGTTCCTGCTCTGTGTCTTAAGGAACGCCCCAGAAGCATTGGTGATATCTACCAGTCCTTGAAATGCTGCTCATCCATAACTAACCTTGCTTATTCATGTATTTACTACAAGCACTTGCACTTGCAAAACTAAATCTCTGGTGGTGCCATGTGGTGTGAGAACTGAGCACAGGTTTTGAAACAGTACAATAGGAACGTTGTAAAAAATGTATGAATAATCATTGTGTAAAACTCATTATTTAATTGTTATCGTTATTAATCATCTAGCATCATTTTAGAAAATGTATAGTACGTCTATGTTAAAGGAATAGTTAAAAGAAAAATGAAAATTCACTCATTATCTACTCACCACTATGCCGATGGAGGGGCGGGTGAAGTGTTTGAGTCCTCAAAACACTTTTGGAGTTTCAGGGGTAAACAGAGATTCAGCCGAATCCAATACAATTAAATTAACTGGGGATCAATTCTTCAAATGGAAAAAACAACAGAAAAGTGTCCTTAAGCCCCTACATTAAGCCCCTACATTCAAATTCAACTTGTAACTCCGTCATTTACACCAAGTTTTCTGCCTAAAAGTTCACACGCACCCACCCCTCCATTGGTATAGTGCTGAGAATTTTCATTTTTCTGTGAACTATCCCTTTAAAGAACCTGTGTATATCTTCAGCTGTTTTCAGATATAAACTCTCGTAAGACTCCTGAGTTTACCTTTCACATATGAAGACTGCAGCAGGAGATTGCTCGGGTCAGATCAGTTCCCAACAACAGGAAAATGTCAGGAAAATTCAAGCGAGCTGTGTCTTCTGCAGGAGGCAGAACATGACGTGTGAATTCCCCTTTTTTTCCCCCTTTCTCCCCCGTTTTAATTTCTTCTCACACCTACATGCACAAGAATCCCACACTACCATAAAATCTCTCCATAACAAATAAGGCCAACACACCAGTTTCTCCCCTGTATTCTTAACACATTGTTTGTAATCAGTTTTTGTATATCTTCTTGCTTCACAATTAAAATAAGTATATAAATTAATGAATTACCCTGCAGAGATCAGGTGTTTCTCTCTCTAGCAGACACCGGCATCAGTTCTTATCGCCCAAAAGCTCTTGGATCTTGTTGTCTTAACTTTTTCTGCATCTTCTACATGTATAGCACCTCTATTTAATCCTGAGATATTTGTATTCTTTTTTGATTTATTTTCATGCATGTTCAAAACCTCATTGACACACGCATAAGCTCACTGTGAATTTTCTGGGCATTTTCCTTCTGTAGTCTCACACAGGCTTACTTGGAAAATGCCTGGAGTAAGTGACTTTCTCACACACAGAGCCCCTGCAGAAAATGCATGTTCTTGTCTGGACTTCAGTTCATGTCTGTGAAAGCTATTTCAGAAAAGTAAAATTCCTATGATGCAAGCTGATGATTCAAACGAGATTATTTGCAGAAAATGAATCATACACAGCAAAACTAACTGTGCCACAAAAGAACTGAAAATACTGAGCCGCTGTTAAATAACGGAGCACACAGCCTGCAATAAAACATCTGTGTAAAACCATCCCACCGGACAGGTCCAGTTAAGCCGAGCGAGGTAAACAGCATGGATTGTGGATTTGATGCTGAGCAGGATTAAGCCCCCCCCACCCCCCCTGGAGCCCGACTGTGAACACAGCACTCTGTCTTAAAACCATTTTGGACAGGAACTCCCGGGGAATGGAAAGGTACTAAGAGTTTTTACAGCACAGAGTCACAGGCTGTTCATGTTTCAATCCCTGATCCGAGCACAGAGCTGAACACATTACATCATTATAACACCCCATTTTATTAAAGAATCGTCTGCTAATGCTAACTGCTGGTGACGAGCCTGTGACTGCTGCTGTTTCATCCAGTCATTGAAAGTAACTCAGTTAATTTACTTTAAGTATTACACTTAAGTACAATGCTCTGATACTTGTGCCTCATAAGCACTGTGAGTATATTCATTTTATTAATATTTATTTAGATTTTTGTATGTAAAACACACTGACATATATACACTATTAGGTCTCAACATTAAAAGTGACAACTGTTTTTTACTGTTGTGGCTCAATAGGCTGTTGAGTAATCAGTTCACAAGGTAGTCTATCTCCTCAACTACAACATGAAAGTACCACTACACAATTAATATATGTACAATATTGATCTAGTTAGAGAGTAATATAATACTGATACTCATAGAGACCATTGTGTATACAAGTACTTATACTTTTTCTGCTTTAATCGTTAATATATATATACACACATATATATATACTTTTACTTTTGGGCCACAGAGGCAGAAACAAGCTATGGAATTCTAAGGTCTGTCACTGTGAGTAAGATTTTTCCTCCCATAATCTGAAATATATAATCATGGTTCTATGGTGATAAACGACATTAATAAATATTCAGCTTTACCTTCTGTGTAAACTTTAATGAAGCTTTCAGTTGATGGAGCCTAAGTAATGACTTTAACATGTCACTGTCAAAATACTCCTGAAAATTAGTGTCGCTAACAACACAGCCACCACTGTTTAAGTCCACCCTGGAAATGAAAAATTATTATTTCAGGTCTTCAGATCAAAAGTTTGAACATTGTGGGATCTTTGCTCTTGGCAAAGAACAACTTGCTGCTCTGCTATTAAATTTTAATATTCTCCTTGAGATCCAGGGGCACTGTTCTCTCAAAATATGTTTACGGTTGTCATGATAATAATTGTACATATTTTTATGTGAGAATGACCATCTTGAAGCTTTTTTACTTTAGAACTCCTTCGCCAGGGAGAAGGTTCTCTCCAAGAAATGCAGCATCTGAGTGATTGATACACTGAGTTCAATTTGACAATAGAAATAATGCATTTAACCTGTGGAGGACTGAAACCATAGACTGTTTATAAAGAGTATAAACAACACATCTCCACATCTTCCCACTATCCAGAAATGAAGCTAAAATATCTCAGATATGAACAGTGCCATCTTGGGGATGGACACTTGAACACACATCAGTGTGATAAGAACTACCAATCACGACACAATCCATCTTTGAGAAAAATCGATCTGATGTGTACTGTGACTTTTTAATTTGGTCCACGTTTTATTCACTAACATGGAGGAGGCAGGATTAATGACCTACACTGCAGCCAGCCACCTGAAGGCGATCAAGACACTTTGTCTTCACCTTTGAGAGGCAGTCATGTCGTCCATCTTTATGTACAGTCTAAGGTTCAAACAGAGAAAATGTAGTAAGTCCAACAGACTGTATTAAGGCGTGCAGTAAAAAACAACATCGTCAATAAGCATTACAGTGTGTAAAGCACATCCCTTTAAGTAATTCACAGGATAATGGACTGCACCGTGGACATCATCCAGCTAATTAAAAACTCCATTCAAGATTCTGAACTGCCTCACACTCTAAATGTCTTCTTCATTGTCTTCATCAAACGTCTGTCTGACTGAATGTGTCGAGCCTAAGGCACTTGCTGCCCTTTACTGAGGGGAAGGGGGAAACATACTTTATGTAATATTATATCAAAGCGCCAGCACAAATGACTGAATACTGAGAATAAACCCTACATGTGCTTGTAAGCTTTTCTCCTACAGTAACAAGGTTATGGTGAACAGCACTGCAACAGAACTGGTCCTCGCTTCATCATCACAACCATATAGTATTATGGTAATAATGAAACAGACTCTTTACTTCATATGTATATTTATAGCAATAACGACTATTCATTATAATTCATATTCTGGTATCTGCATATGTCCTACATTTTCTTCTTCTTACTGTTTGTATAATGTTTGAGGAATTATTCACTGTCTGAATCATTATTTGCTAAGATATTAATATTTCATCTGAACATGCAACAGTGATTGAAATTAAGCGACAAGCAGATGAATTATTGTTGCCTTGATGTCTAATCTAATTTGATGAAGCAGATTTTATTTTTAATGTGATTGTGTTTGTAGTGGAAGTATTCTGCTAATTGAAACTGCGACTGTTGGGCCAGTGCAGCAGAGTCTTCGCCTCACAGGTCATGCTCCTGCCTGACTTGAGATTTTTTTACTTTTGAACTGCAATTGTGGGTCAAACTAAAAATGTAACTTCATTACATCTCAATACCCACATCATTCTCAACTTATGCCTTCTACTGTACATTTGTCACCTCCATGCTGAGATAACATTGATGACATCACTATGACAACCTCACCAAAGTTTGTGTTTCAGATGTGATGCTGTTTTACACCTGGTGTCAAGTAAACTCGCGAAGACTTTTGTTTTTGTTGAAACATTTTAGTTATTTACATTATGCGTTACCCTGTTTGAAAAGTTGTAGGTGAGGACAAACAGAGCGAGGGGAGGCTAATTACACTCCTAATAGAACAACTGTACTGAAAGGTGCCCACTCCTTCTGGTAAATGAGAAAGCCTATCCACTCATCCACTTAGCTAAAGCATCGCAGCGAGCCTCTTGTCTGAGGTTTAGTATGAAAAGCAGTCACATTGGATCCGGCAAGTTCTAAATTAAAGTATCAAGTCTCTGTCAGCACCAAGACTAGAGCTGTTGTGCAGAAAAGGTATTTATTAATTTTAAATTGTTTTCCGTTAAATCAAGACATATTGGGGCCACAGAACTTTAAATCTGACTTAAGTGCAAGCATAAACTTCCACCTGGTCCTCTCTATTGTTACATGTGAATGCCAAACATCTACTATTTAATTGAAACTAGTGGTTAACACAGTCTGACAGACCACAAAGAAACCCAGATGGAACATTAGCCTCATCCACGACCTCTTCAGAAGGTGAAGAGTAATTCCCTCGAGACTTGCTCATTGAGATGAGGGCTAAGAAGTGCCAAGGGGTGAGCGCCATGTTATTCCCCGAGAGACAGCAGTGTCAGCCACTAATCATGGCTGCCGTGGCACGCTGTGGTTCAGACGAGGACGGTTTGAGATCAGATCAGAGCCATCAGAAGCTCAGCCCCTGCTAATCCAGGCCACTGGGGAATGTAGGTTGCCTAGGCGAATGAAAAATCTGGATTATTGAAAAACTGTGCCGGAGCTCATTTGAAATACATTTGCATGGAATTTCTGTTAATACCGTATGCATATGCATACAAATGGGCACAAATGATATTTAATTGTATTTGTAATTAATTATTGTGTGTGTGTGCGGGTGTGTGTGTTTAGAATTCACTTAAAATAACAGCTCCTATTAACATATTAATAGTTTAATTAAAATAAATGTTTTCATACAAATAAATGTAAGTCATAGATAAAATAAATAAATTAATATTAAAACTTCTGATTGGGCAGTGCCCCTATTCACAAAACCTAGTCACAGTGTGCAGGATTTGCCAAACACTGAGAGACATCATGAAACACAACCTGGTTTAGGTACGAATCGCTGATGTATGGAGTTAAGAGAATAAAAATATGTCTCAAAGAAAACTACAGTTTTACAGTTTGGGGTGTTATTTTTTCACGCCCTGCCACTGGGCCTTCATTTATTAAAATAAATGCTGAGGTCCTACATTGCAATGACATCATTTCATCAATGGTGAAATCTGGGATGTGTTATACCAAAAAAAGACCCAAAACAAAAACCAGAAACACGAGAGCCAAGCTCACAGATCCTGATACTTTTGGATATTAACAGTGGTAACGCAATGTTTAATCAGGCCATATGTCAGGTGAATGCATCATTAATAGCATCTGAGAACAGTGAGTGATTTTCCCAAAACAAGGCGTGTTGTCATTACTCTCTGTTAATCACCTAAATATGATGGATATTCATTATAATAACAATGGATCAAATGAATAATGTAAAAGTGGACCCTCAGCTTTACGGGGCTTTACATCATTTTGAGCTCAGACAGTTGGTAATTCTGCAGATCGCAGTGTTCAGAGTAGAAAATCCTGCTCAGCATTAACCAGCAGACAGACAGAGTCGGCTGGAGAACATGGTGACCGGGTACACTTTTGTAAACCCAAACCTTTTTATCGGACCCGATCCATTACCCTCAATTATCTCCAAGTCAAATCTGAACCCACCTGGATCTGTTAACATATGACGGGCAACCCACCCCATCTGTGATTCAACACACATGCTACACACATAGTCACTCAAATCAGATGGGTTATGGCCTCATTGTCCTCCCATTTTGGTGGCTGAGTTCTGTTCTTGGAAAAAAGAAAAAAGTATCTGAATATTTGCAGCACCTGTGCTCAACTGTGTGTGTGTGTTTCTTCAGCAATGACGTGCCTATGCTTGCGCTTACAAGCAGCAAAGCCACTGAGAACATTTTCACCGCTAACTTTGTGACAGTAATCTGAGGGGAGGTGAAGGAGTCCAAGGTGGTGTTGTAGGCCTTCACAATAAAACAAATCCTTGTGGCTGCCTTGGCTTCATATAAGCTGATTTTGATGTTAAAAATACTGCACAATCATTTGAAGTTCTCCTAAGAAAAGTCTACGTCAGTTCCCCCCCACCACCAACTCGCGTCTTTATTTTTTTTTACCTGTGCCTGTACCTGTGAATTTATATGAATAGATTTTTTACCAATTACACACCTTGTTTCCCCAGGACCCGCCCCAGTGCAGGACTTGGAGGTGGTCCACAGCAGATACCAGTTGTTGCCCTTCTTGTTATGACACATTCATTATTTTTTTATTAGTGGGCCAATAACAGTCAGTCCTTAGCATATTACATTATTGAAAAATTTGGAAGTGTGTTTGAATGATGGATTTTGACTGAACTTGGTGGAAGGACATGGCATGGGTCAGGGAAAGGGGACCCATTTAATGCAGCTCCGGATCAGGGGGCGGATCCAGGGATTTTTCTCTATACTTTCTTTCACATTGCAAGATTCAACATCTTCAGTTTTCCCAGGTAATAATTTATTGATCTTGATGAAAAAATCACGCAAATTTAGGGAACTGAGTAAGTGTGTGAAATTTGGAGATATGCTATTTAAGAGCCTAGTTTTTATCTTGTTTTTCCCCTGACATCATGTGCTGCTGGCTGGGGCGTGACCTCCACTACATGTACTTTCCCAACAATCTGCATTCAGCTACTACTCACCTGATGCTTATTGAGGTTACTCGGAACGGATCACAACATCCATGGCCATCTTACAAAATGGTATTTCACCCTCAGGATGTCACTGAGTGGAAATTTTCCCACTGGGTGATGAACTCTTTAAAACACTGGTGTTACCGATTAAACAGGACAATAAACAAGAAAAGGCGTGTGTTGGCTCAGTATCTGTGCAGGATGGATTGAGTGAGATCTGTTACGTTAGATTTCCATGAGCCAGGAGAGCCGCAGATCATCCAACATTTTAATGCTCTTTTAACAGCAAATCCTCATCATGCTCGTCGGTCAACTCTCTGCTTGTCATGTGATGAGACTCCGTTTCTCTGTGATGTGACTTTACCGTAGAACATGACTATCCGACTTGAATCTGACGGGTTGAAACAGAAAAATCGAAATACTAGCACTTATAAATACTATAAATAACAGTACTAATAATTAGTACACAAAAATGAACCAAACAAGGTTTAAAATGAAACAGTAATATAATGTCCCTAGACACGATGTAACACCAGTAACACTGACGTTTAATTAAAGCCTCTGGTATTGTATCCTTATTTCTTATCCTGTCTTATTAGAAAGTTTGCCTTTCTTGAACATGCTCACCTGTGCCCTAATTATTCAGTCCAGTGTGTTTCTGTCACACTCAGCCAGATCCTCAGCCACACTGTCTCCTGGACCTTTACCTGAAAGCACTTCTGTGTTTTTGTGATAATTGAATTATAACTTATCTGTGTATTTTGTGTTTTGTTTTTCAACAAAACCGTTATTTTTTTGTCATTAGGAAACAGAACCTTAAAATGCCAAGCAGAAGATGAGAGAAGATTTAATCTGAAACCCTGAATTTAGAGAAAGCTTTGTTTTAAAGTAAGATGGAATATAGATTTTTTGAGATATGTTCAGTGTATTCATACTAGGGGTAATTATAATTTAGAGTACATGAGGATATTTATATTTTGAACCTAAATCTGAAAACCATTTATATCACAATAAAACCATCCAATTCCAAGGCCACATCTTCAATCCATCAATCCATCAATCCAATTGAAATTGTATAGACCATATTTCCGAATTACATAAGGGTTAACAAGGTGTAATATATTCTGCCCTTAACCCTAAAAAAGGATGAGGAGAAACTACAAAAAAAACATCTCAGGGAGAGTCACATGTGAGGGATCCCTCTCCCAGGGTGGACTGAAGTGCAATATAGATGTCACGTGTAACAGAGAACATCAATTAAATTACAATATTACAGTGTCTGTCATAAATAGAGAAGTGTATTCATGTTTAAAGTATCTATACAGATGACAGTTTCTGACAGAGATGAAAGGAGCAGTAATGACAATTATAGAGGTATTTCTAGTAATGGTAGTACATGTGAGTAGGCATACTGTAAACCTAAGCACTTGTCAGTGAAACTATATCTGTCATTGTTGTCGATCTTGTTTGGCTGCAGTCATGCAGTTCAGCTCTCCAATGAAAAAATACCTCTGAGAGATTTCATTCCATCTAAATGTGGCCAAGAACTAGAATACACTACTAAACATAAAAATTAATTTTGGATGCAATGTATTTTAACGGTGATTCAGGGTGCTTTAGAGAGGATTTTTTCCCGTAAAGATTAACTGTGATTGCTGTGTAGAGGGCTATGATTATAATACCTCCTGAGCCTAGCCCAGTCAAATGCAGCTAGGAATTGTAAAGCCTTCGGATGTGGATGGAAAGCTCATAGTCTTTGTCAGACAGAATCTTCTCTGCGTCTTGATTTAGATAATGTGTCATGTTCGACTCCTCATCTGTGACGAATTAAAGCCCAGCGCTGTCAGAGAAGGACAGTTTCTCTTTTGAAAAGACACTGCCCCCGAGGAGGAGCTCTCAACCAAAGACAGGTGTCAGGTAATCTAAACAATGGCGGTCCTCACCTTGCGTCCTACCATGTTGAGCCTCAGAGGGGTCAGGTAGGGGTCAAAGATCATGTGGCTGGTTTCGATGTCGATGGGAGACTGCCTCTTCCCTATGGTGCACAGGTTCCAGGCTGAGTTCACCAAACCCCAGAAGGATGGGACTGGTGTTGGAGAAAGAGAAGGAGAAAAAGAGAGTGACAGTATTTAATGTGTGTGTGTGTGTGTGTGTGTGTGTGTGTGTGTGTGTGTGTGTGTGTGTGTGTGTGTGCTCTAAAAGATCAAACCATAAAACCGGGAGAAAGTGAGCAGATGGGCTTCATTATGATAGAACAGGAGAAATGGGGAGTTTAGGGAGATTTGAATTTACATACGGCTTCATTAAAAAAGCGGCTTTGATTAAAGTCTCCAGGTTATTATCTGCAAGTATAAGTGAGGCAGGGAAATGGACTTTATTATAGCCTCTAAAAGTTCTCCCACTAGTTTTCATTGCTTATATCATACAGCAGGGGTTCCCAGCCTTTTTCTTGTAATCTCTTCAAATGAAACAGTGTGGTCATGGGTTGTGAGCCGTGAGTGTTCCTGCATGGATTTGTCTCAATTGAAAAATAATTAGAGGCCTGAGAAGATAGTAAGTATTTAACAAGAGAGAAGTAGAGATAAATAAGAAAATAACCTTTTCTGTGATCCCTCAGATTATCCCAGGACCTCCAGCTCTCTTTAGTTAAATGGTAAATGGTCTCTATGTATATAGCACCTTTTGAGTCCTATTGACCACTCAAAGTCCCTTTTACCTGTTCATACACACATCCATACAGTGCTTCTATATGCAGCACCTTTTTTCAACACCATTCACACACTGTCAGCACAGCCATCAAGGGGAATTTGTCTTCAGTGTCTTGCTCAAGGATACTTCAGAATGCAGACCGGAAAAGCCAGGGATCAAACCATTGACCTTCTGCTTAGCGGGCCACAGCCAGAGTAGTTGAGGAATTGTGATTAACAATATGATCCCAAACAGGATGGCCTGTTAAGCCTTGTCTTTACAATAAAACGGAAAAGATACAAGTATTAAAACTAACACAAAGAAACCAGAGATAAGAGCTGTGTCTCAACTCAGGGGTTGATAAAATTCAACCTTCCATCCCAGAGAAACGGGTGGATCCTTCCTGGCCCAACCTATCCTACGATTCATTGCACCTCGACAAAAAAACATCTTTTAAAGAGTTAATGGTGCCGGCCAGCGACAAGACATCCGATGCTTGAGTATCACGCTTCGATTCAGAAGAACACCTAACCCTACACATCAAGCGGCATTAAAACTTTCTCATCATGTCCAACTGCAGATCTGTTGCTAGGCGACAGCAGTAAGTGTCAAGGGAATCCTCCATAGACCACACTTTTTCATTTCTGTTCCACCGAAGGAGATGACCTCTGAAACACAGCTAACATTTGTTTGTTGATTCCACACGTTCTTATTGCCCCTTACCTGCACCTTACAATTGGTAAGAGAAGGTTGTAAAATGTGATCTGATCTTCGTCTACGACATCGGTGCAGACAACCTAATATAAGCATATAACCTAATATAAGCTAATACCACACAAGCTAAAATAATAAGTGTCTCTTCGAACACACCCGTTAAACATTCACTGTGCTGGAAGAAAGAGCATGAAAGACTTTGGATTTAATAAGCAGTTGAACCTCCTTTGGCAGCAATAACCTCAGAAACTACAGAAGTGCTTCAGCTCAGACACATTCTCAGCATGTCTGCTGTGAACGACTCTCTGGGGCTCATTTCTCAGCATCTCTGTTGGGTTAAGGTGGATTTTCTTAGTTTGAAGTTGTTCTGTAGTAGATTTACCCTGACATTATCCTGTAAGAAGCCCTGATAAACTCGGGAATTAATTTCCCCCCCATTGATGTTGAGGTTTTAAGGCCTAGAGACGGCATAGCCCCAAATCATGATGCTCCCTCCATTATGTGTCACCTCTGGAGTCTGTATCTGCCATGGACACCATGATCCATGCACCACCATTTGTGATTGATCAACTCAAGAACATGATATTACCAGCTCCAATTATTCCTTTAAGCCTTTAACCTTGACTCTTGGGCCCTTCAAAAGGCTGGTGCACACTAGTTATGTCACACTAGTTATAACCATACAGTGTCAACTCTTAACACTGGACGATTTGGCCAGAACATAAGACCACACACTTGCCGTTTGTAGAAAACAATTTCAAATTGGCGATTCAAGACACTTGAAATCTCTTTCTTTTAGGTGCATTACCGCCAGTGTGGTAAAGTTCTGTGTCTGTTTTGCTGCGAAAAACAAATTAAGAGGGAAAAAACTAAGGATGTAGTCATGGCTGAGAAGGTGGGAATGGTTTATACATTTAGCTGGAGGTGAATTGGAAGTGAATTGTTGTTTTCTGGTTTGTGACGCTTCCCGGTCAGCTGTCATTGGCTATTGCGGGTTTCTGTCTCCTTGAGATCAGGGAGGCTCCAACTCAATCGGTAGAATTAAGATTATTTTGTAAACCCCTTTCACTTCAGCATTATCGGGGAAGATAATCGGTACCGACCGACCTCCAGTCTGGAAAGCTCCCTCGGTTGTCGGAAGGGGCGAATTGGGTCTAAAACCGGCCCAATTATCCACTAGTGTGTAGCAGCCCTAACCTGGTTGAACATCCTGTCTTTTCCCTTACCACTCATCTTAGCTGAGACAGCAGCCGCAGAGTCATCTGATCAATATCTAAAGTCTTTCATCAGACTTCTCTCTAACTCTCTCTAGCTTTATACAAATCAACTATTATTGACCAATGGTGTGGTCAGCAAATGACAAATTTTAAATGTTTGAATGTGTTTTGTTTGCGTCAGAGCTACATCACAGACATCCAGTCTGGTTTTATTGATTGGACTCCAGGTTTTGACAACTCCTGACTCCAATTAACTTATATTGATGTCATGGGGCGAGAGGTTCGCATACTTTACAAGCTGCACTGTGAATGTTTGAAAAACATATTCTGTACGAACAAAAACTATGCACTACTTTGAGTGTTCTTTAAAAATACTTTTTAATTATTGTAAGTTTGATGAAGATGTAAATAAAGAAGATGTGTTTTTATGTATATATTTTAAGTAATTCCTAAGGTTTCAGTTGCTACACTTACATATTCAGGGCTGCCCACTGAAGTCCAGCTGGATGCTCAATAACCGTATTTCTTCCAATAATGGCCAGAGCGTTTATTTAGCTTTTTATTTAGAGTCATGGAGACTTAGGAAAGGCTCATGTTAGATTTCTGTCCAGTGACAGATTGCTGAGTGACTTTTCTGTTGCCGAAACTAGAAACAGTATTTGGTTGTAATGTCTGCTTCTCCAAATTGTGTTTTAGAAATAAAAATAAATATGATGAAAATGAATTGTCCTCTTGGTTCATTTCATCAGTTTGTTTAATTTCCCTCCTTGCCTGTCTGAGTAAAGCAACAACATGTGTTGTGTTTTTATGAATATTGTAATGGCATGATTACCCCCCCCCCCCCCCCCCCCCCCACACACACACACACACACACACACAAACACACACACTCAGCACAGTGATCCTTACATTTATATTTAATCCATGGAGTCTAGACCTATTTTCTGGGTATTATCTAACATTTGGTAACATGCTCCCTGACCTGTGAAAGCCTCAAGGCCTCTATTATAGCTGCCTGTAAACCGTGTCTCTTTTGTCCAGCAGTTAGTCCAGCAGAGCAGGATTATACAAAAGTGGATGGTGAACTGCAGCCAATATGATAGCATCATGTTATTGACTCTATAGCTCTCTGGTCGTTATTAGTCAACGCTTTGACATAGATTTTTTTGTCAAACTCTTTTTGCCAACTAAATTCAATTATCTAGCTACAAAATTTCACAATTGGAATGCTGATGTACAAGGCATACAGAAGCACTGGATGTCAAAGTTGACGTATACTTCGCAATAATGAAGAGGACCATTCGTGATTTGCTAAATTATTAAAGGGGACTTTACAAGAAACTGTGGCCTTAATAGTCTGCATGAGCACGGCAGGCTAAACAAAACAAATTCAACAAGTGAGTGACAGGAAAAAAGAAGCAAATGCAATGGTAGTAGGTCTAATGCTGTTTTCACACCAAATGCAAAGCAAATTTTCACATCTGTTTTTGTGTTTCAGATGGCCAGTAGGTGCGGTTGGGATATTATTGATGGGACCAGTGCTGTCAGTGGTACTAATTCCTGCCACACTTCTGCTGTATCGGGGGGAGAGAGCTCAAGAGGGAACTCTTTGGATACAGGATCATTCGTATTTACTTGCGCTACTCATAACATTACATTACATATCATTTAGCTGACGCTTTTATCCAAAGCGACTTACAATAAGTGCGTTGAGGGTACAAACTCAAAACAGCAAGAATCATGTAAGAACATTAGCTTAAAAAAAGCCAATCTATAAAGTGCTGCATGTAAGTATAAGTGCAACTTGACTTAGACCAGGGTTCGGCAACTTTACTATCAAAAGAGCCATTTTGCCCCCTCTCTGACCAAATAAAATTAATTTTGAACTAAGTTCATGGTTCTAAAAATGAATTAGTTCATGTCCATTTGTTCCATTTTTTATTGGGATGATTTAGGTGACTTACGATACTTACGATATGTGTTTAGTTATTAATGGATGGTGTCGGATCATGTCTGCGTGTCGCTCCACTCATTTTAACACTGAGTCCTGTACTGAGCACAAAATGTTGACGAGTCATTTTTCATGATGTTTAAATGCAGCCTCATAAACTCTGGAGCGAATCAAACAAACACTAAGTTACTACATGTGCTGATCAGGTCCTGATAACTAGTGATGAGTGTTTATTAGTTCAAGTGAGAGCAGAGTGGAGGAGGACACAGAAACTCCAGCTCGGTACAAACCAGCTGCAGCTTCAGCTCTGATCATGACGCAGCTGATCACTGAGCAGCTGTGACCAGAGAAACTCACTGTTTCACTGTTCTGACCAGCTGCTTCACGTGAACAAGCTCTGATCTCACTGCGTGTGTCGCTCTAAGCGAGTGAGTTGGGGCGGTGCCCCGGGCCTGTGTGTGTGTCTGTGTGTGCTGTCTGGGAGCACACACACACACATTTTCTCTCGCTCCTGGTATTTCACATTATGGCCTAAAAATTTACGTGAAGATGAGTGACGTTCACTCCAGCGAGAGTGAACGTCACTCATCTTCACGTAAATTTTTAGGCCATAATGTGAAATACCAGGAGCGAGAGAAAATGTGTGTGTGTGTGCACGTTCATCATATGAAAACTGATTTGTTCAGTTCATCATTCACGAAAAATATGAACGCGTTCATGCACATCACTGTACAGGGAGCCACTGCAGAGGGACTGAAGAGCTGCATGCGGCTCCAGAGCTGCGGGTTGCCGACCCCTGAATAAGACCATCTTCTTAGCCAAGGTGTAGTCGGAAGAGATGTGTCTTTAGTCAACCGGACAGCCACTGGTAACCAGTGAAGGGAGTGGAGGAGTGGTGTAGGGTGAGAGAACTTAGTTAGTTTGAAGACCAGTCGAGCTGCTGCATTCTGGATGAGCTGCAGAGGTCGGATGGTACTAGCAGGTAGACCAGCCAGGAGGGAGTTACAATAGTCTAGGCGTGAGATGACCAGAGCCTGGACCAGAACCTGCGCCGCCTTCTGAGTGAGAAGGGGACGTTGTTGTTGTGCTGCATGTATCTACACGATTGGGTTGTTGCAGCAATGTTGGCGGTAAGGGAGAGTTGACTGTCGAGACTTGTCGATGGTGATAGTATGGTCATTGGTGGGAGAGCTCTTTCCTGGAAGGAAAAGTAGCTTTGCCTTGTCAAGGTTGATTTTCAAGTGGTGTACACCCAGATCCTGAAGGGAGGAAATAAGGATCTGGTGGTTCACTGTGTCAAATGCAGCAGAAAGGTCTAGAAGGATAAGGACAGAGGAGAGAGAGGCTGCTCTAGCAGTGTGAAGTTGCTCAGAGACAGCAAGGAGGGCAGTCTCAGTTGAGTGGCCTGCCTTAAAACCAAACTGGTGAGGGTCAAGAAGGTTGTTATGGTGGAGATAGAGGAGAGTTGATTAAAGATAGCATGCTTAAGTGCTTTGGAGAGAAAAGGAAGAAGAGAGACAGTTCTGTAGTTGTTTACTTCAGACGGGTTGAGGGTAGGTTTCTTGAGGAGGGGGTTCACTCTTGCCTCTTTAAGAGAGTTAGGGAAACAGCCAGTTGACAAGGGAGGGTTAATAAGATGGGTCAGAAAAGGAAGAAGGTCAGGAGCAATAGACTGGAGAATGTGTCATGGGATGGGGTCAAGGGAGCAGGTGGCTGGGCGGGCTCGGTTACTAGGGTAAGAACTTGATTGGGAGACAGGGGGGTGAAAGAGGAAAGAGAAGAAGATGAAGATGAAGTTGTTGGAATGGTCATTTCAGAAGGTGGGTTAGAGAATGAGGAGCGTATGTCATCTATCTTTTTAATAAAGTAGTTGCCAAAGTGGCTTGGTAGAAGGGTGGAAGGATGAGGGGGGGGGGGGGGGGTCAACTAGGGTAGAAAAGATGGAGAAGAGTTTTTGGGGTTTGGAGAATGAGGATTGAATTTTTGTCTGATAAAAAGAGCTTTTGGCTGCAGAAATAGAGGCAGAGAATGAGGAAATAAGAGATTGATAAGTGAGCAGGTCGTCAGGTTGTTTTGATTTCTGCAATTTCCTTTCTTGTCGGACAACCACAGAGCTGGGGAGGACTTGCACACCTGCTGTGAAGTAAGAGGACAAAGAGAGTCAAGAGAGGAGGACAGAGTAGAGAGGAGAGTATCTGTCGAAGAGTTAGGAACTCGCACACGAGTAAACACAACCTATGAATAGGAGGACTATTCGCTGAAGTGACTACAATTGCTGAGTTGTGCCTTCAGAAGAAATGCTAGAGAAGCCAGCGCTGTCGTGGGTGGGGCCATAAGAATTGCACACAGCTCAGGGAATTTCTTCTTCAAGAGCTGCAACTGCCGCTTCCAGCGCTACCTCAGGATGACCAGTGGCCGGTTTGATGACCTGCTAGCTGGGGTCAGTGCTATATCCTGTCTCTTCGTGTTCGGTATGAATGCATCTGAAGAATGTGTTGTTAGAAGGTCTGCACCTGCTATGGTGAGACACTGTCTCCATCCAATTTGTTATGTTTTAACATGACAAGAACACTGATCTTAAAACATTAAATTAAATTAAATTTGCACATCACCCAGACTAAAAGTTAATACTCTCACCAGCTGATGGTCCAGAAGACATAGAAATAAAGAAACTGTATTGGTCTTGATCCTGTGTTGCATTGTAGCACTTTTATGCATTTATCAAGTATAATAAAAAAAAAAAAAGCCAACAAGCAGAAGATGACATTTACTGCAAAACTATAGGTTCACTTAATATACAGTATGTGAGTGGACAAGCAGCAAACATGTGAGCTGTTAAAGATCAGATTCTGCAGGCTTTCTCTACCACCAGCTGATCTCTGCCATGGCATAATTACTAAGATCGTCTATCCTGTGGCCATGGACCTGGAATAGGATCAGATGTGGGGGCTGAAAGCTGATCTAAAGCCAGCCAGATGCAGGATGCATCGTTTAACACCACAGCGAAAAAGAAAGCAAAAGGATGAACTCACGTGCACACGAACACACACACAATGGGCAAATTCAAGTCCAAAAGTCCTTACACACAACCTAAGGTGGCCTTACTGAAGCCAGAATCATTTTGACACCTGCACAAATTTTTTTTTACTTTTCTCTCTCTCCCACACACACACACACACACACACACACACACACACACACACACACACACACACACACACACACACACACACACAGATGAGAGGGCTTATGTCTAGCTAAACTCATAATACTTGTCAGAGACGGGCTTAATGACAAATCAGAGTGTAAAACAGCTGTCATTATGATCAAAAAACTCATCAACACTAGTCAGTGTGCTCAGCTAAGACTAAGTGGGGGAAATGTTTAAATGCTGTTGGCTGTTAATTCGTGGTCCATAAAGTTGAGGTTGTGTTTCTTTCTTCCTTCTTGTGTACTGTTTTAATTTTCACAACCATTGACTCGAAACCTCGAACGGCCGACAACATCAACTGTCCCTCTCTCTCTCTCTCTCTCTCTCTCTCTCTCTCTCTCGCGCTCTCTCTCTCCATCTATTCATCCGTCCCTCTCTGGCAGTGGAGGAGTGAAGTGACAGATGTGCTGGCCCTGACCTGCAGAGAGCAGTCTTGACCCCTGCTCGGCACACAGCCGCATGTCAACACCCTGTTTTATTACCCATCTGTGTCTGTGTGTGTACAGTAGGTGTGTGTGTGTGTCAGAGAACTCATACGGATGCAGATACATTTTCTTCACTAAAAATGAAGAAAATGTCGAGGGATTTTGTATAAGAAGTAGGAAAAGTACAGTTGAACCAGTGTGTGTAGAAAAGACTTGCTGTTACTGCCTCTCTGCAGTGGTGGACATGTTTTTTTGTGAAATATCTTAACAATTACAGGAGGGATTGCCTTGACATGCGGGACATTTATGTTCCCCTCAGGAAAAATTCAAATAGTTTCCTGATCCCGTGACTTTCATCTTTGCCACCATCAGGTTTATCTCTAGTACTGTCAAACACTTGGTTTGTAGCTAAATACCTGCTAATTTACTCTGCCATGGCTGTAGAGCAATTTCGTTGCCCATCAGATTTCATCTGAAGATAAACTAGCCTCTGGGGGCAACGGCCACTATTTTGGGGCTGCTGGTGTAGACAGTGGATATCCGGGTCAAAAGTCCATATTCCTTTCACTGTTTCACTGGAACGTTTTTCCACAAAAAACACAAACAGCAATAATTTTTGTAGGCTAGGTGTTCTTGGTTCAGACGACATTTTGACTAATCTCTATTACCCATCTGCATATTAATACAGGTAATTTAAAAAGCTGCTTGCCAACCAAACGTGATAGTTCAAACCAGAATCAAAACCAGAATCTCGAAAATCACCTACTTACCTACAGATTCAAAATATTTGCATTCAGAATCTGTTTATAGAGATTATACTTGGTACTTTGCACAAATAGAGTGCTGCAGGAGTGAGTCAGCATTTTTGCATTTCCATTACACTCTTAAGCTGATGGGTTTTTTGAAAAGCTTTTTGGTTAGATACCTGAAATAATGTCTGTTGTTGAGACAAGCTTAAGACATTTTTTTCTGAAACATAAAGTACATTAGGAAATATTCCACACAGTGATTTTAACATGTCTCAGAAAAGGCGTCTGCTAACAAGTGGTTAAATGAGACTACAGAGGTTGTCAGGGACAATATATGTCATCACACCGAACATGAAATCCAATCTACTCACAAGTCCGCCCACACAGCCTTGTGTAAATACTCGTCTCTTACAAACTATGACTTACTTTCTAAGACTTACTTTATAGAAGAGGTAAGCAGGAAATACAACTGCAAAGATATTGATAGTGATGTTAAAGTCACGTGGTGTAGTTTGTTTATAGCCTATTAGCCGTTTTTTAATCTACCAATTGTTATGAGGCTTTTTATACATTGATCGTTACAATTATCTTGTTGAAAAGCAGTAAGTGTAAATAACCTTTGTTTCCTTTTGAGTTTATTGTTCAGTACTACAAGTTTATTTCGTGTATGTTTGCCCTAGAATTTATGAGGCACACATTTCCCACAAACACATACATTTTATGTGCACGTATTTCAGCTGCCACACAAGACGCACACAGCCAGGACATCAGGGTTAAAGTGACTGGAAGGATCCGGGCTCATGATCTACCAGCATCGATTACTAAATAAATATGTGATTTTCAGTTGGTGTGTGAAGAGCGACAGAGACAAGCAGACACACACACACACACACATACAGGCTGCAGACATGAGAGGTTCTTCCTGCAGATTATCGCACAGTGCAGAGTTGCTTTTAACTAAGAAGAAGCAATGCCCCGCTTATCCAGGAACACTTTAATATAAATTCAGCAGGTTATAATAAAGATCAGCTCTGTGTGAGGGAATAGAAGAGAACATACATGTGCCTCAATGCAGTGGCACAGCCAAGAAGGGGCCATGTGACACCCTGATACAGAAAAAAAGGCTATAATCAGATTTCTTCCACTATTTTAAGGCCTAAAATTAATGAATGTCAAACCAATGTGGAGAGCATCAAAATAGCTAAATGGGGGCAGGCTGGTCAGCCCCACTTCTTATAGGAAACTCTTAAATCCCTTCTTTATTAGGTGTTTAGGTGTTTCAGATGTCATATCGTCTTCTGCAGCGTGCATTGGCTGGGATCACGCCCCTCCTCTCTCCCCAGCCTCAGACACTGTGATGCCCCCTCTGCCTCCTGGGCCACTGTGCTGCAGCTCTCCCTGAGTTTCTGCTCTGTGATGCTGAGCATTTTAATTGCTCCTTGCAATGACTGTCCAGGGAAACTCTCAGGCTTGGTGGCCTCTATCGATTATTACTACTGCCAGCAGGACAACACTGACTTTGGAAGAAATACATCCACCAAATCCCCTTCAAATACAAAATAAGTCTCATTCATGGGTGCTTGGATCAAGACTCAGACTGACAGGAGGTGTCTCAAGGCCAGTCTTCTGACATCGTTACAATAGGTATTAAACCCCTACCCATGTTTACTCTGTTTTACAATGTTAAAGCAGACATGTTGTGTAATTGCTGTTATTTCAATACATCTAAAAGCACTAAAGCCTAAATGAAATTATTGTAAAGCAAAGCAGTTGTCTTCCTGAGTTGTGTAGCTTCCATGTGTTGTATGTTGTATTACGTACCTAATTTGTAAATAAAGGGAGGAAGTTCTGGCCACACACCAGCTGTTTGGTTTCTCACGGTAAAGAAATCACAGAATGCACCATGTTCCCCCAACTCATTTGCTCTTAAAGTGAGAAAGATCTCATAAAACAGTCAAAGTTGAGCACATTTAATCATAAGGTTAAGTATTATGGCGTCGCAGACTACTGTGCAGAGAAACATATGTCAGGGGGGGGCTGGTTATACTAGTGGGAGGAAAAGATTGTTAACCACTTCTCTTCATGGCCACAGTTTACCTTCTACTACTTCCAGCGGGATCAAGCTCCATGTCACAAAGTAAAAGTCGTCTCAAAATGGTTTCATAAACATCAGTGTAGCTGTGTCTCAATTTAGGGGCTGCATTTTTCAGAGGGCGCGGCCTACACAGCCCATGAAGGAGGCAGTCTTCACTCGTCGCTTGCTGATGTCAAAACCTCTATGGAAAACGGTTAGTCATGGAAGAGCAATGAATCCTGGGATAGGTTGGGCCGTGGAGGATCCACTCGTCTGGAGCCTTCATTTCTTTGGGGATGAAAGGACACATTTGAAGGAGCCTTCGAAATGGGACAGCTTAATCGCACCGCTGTGATGCAAGCGTCTTTAAATGCAGCCTCCGAAGGATGCAGCCCCTGAATCGAGACATGGCTAGTGAGTTCAATGACCTTCCTCATGTGTGCCTCAACTGGAGCCACTGTCATCAGTGATGACTCATTTCAAATAGTAACACTTCAGAGAGTTTTACACCATTCTGTAATGTGAATAGTTGCTGGTTAAGTCCACTGAACTCTCCTCCAGAAGATACTTTCCATTCTGCAGAAAAGAGCTCAACACTTTGCATTAGATAGTTAGATAGTGACATTTCCCCAGGCTGTCAGAGTTGTTTCATCTTATCCATTGCTACAAACAGTAGAAACTGATCTTCCCCTAATAGGACAAATTGAAACTGTTAGAATACGAACACTTAAATTAACTAATTCTTTTCAATACTACAGTACCTGTAAAGCCAACAGACATATCTACTCAAAATAAGTAAATGTCACGGCAGGATAGAAACTCCAAACTTCTTTTTCTACCACCAATTTTCAAGGTCTCGACCAAGTGCCTTGAGATAGTGTATGTTATGATTTGGTGCTATACGAATAAAAATGAATTGAAAAATATTTTGCTAACTGTATACATCAAACAAACTGCATAGGTAGAATTTGAAAACACATCTGACTCACAGATTTACCTCACCCATGATTCGCACAGCTCTTGATACATTAAACACTGTTTAAATAAATCTTTGGCTCAACCCTCATCGATCACAGCACTCCCCTTCATTACCCCACCCATTCTCATTAATTATTTCAAACCTGATGTATCTCATAGATACACTCAAGGTAGCCTTTGACGTGTGTATGATGACATACTGGGTTTTAATGTGAATACACTGGCAGCAATATTAGATGCCCAGAGCCACTCTATCCACTGCATTATTGGATTCTATGAGCTTTAATAGTCTCATTACAGTGCTCTCCAATGGGTTACATAGTAAATATGTAAAAATAAAATAAACATATATTCTATACGTGTATATAGAAAAAGATTAAAAGATTTTGTTCAACACACTTATCTACTGTTTTATTCATATATTTCTACACCTTTGTGGGCCTAAGTCTTTCACACTTCAAACAGTGAAACAAATTCATCCACAAGCAAATGTAAGTAATTCACAAGAGATTTGAAGAAGCCGCCCAAAGTGTTGCTAATCATCGATAACATTGGACCACAAAGGCAGAGAAGAGTGAGTGAGATGTAGAGAAAGATAGAGACAGTGAGAGGAAGGAGCCAGAGGGATGGAGAGAGGGAGGAAGCCATGTGGACCCACTGTCCTTTTTAATATTCATAAACCGAGTTCAAATGGTGGAGAAGAGAGAGACGGGGGAGACAAATACATAATGAGAAGAAGGAGATAAATAGTGAGGGAGGAGTGCCAAAGAGTCCATGATGCCTCTCAAAGGAAAACAATGAGTTTTCAGCCAACTTGTGTGTGATAAGAACTTAATAAATGAAAAATAACTCAATGAAAAATAATTCTAAAGCATAAGGGTATGGGGATTTTCTACATTTGTCTTGTTGTCACACGACCAATAAGACCTGTGCATCTATCAAAGCTCAATTTATCTCATTCTTTTGTGACATAGAGCTCCATTGTTGTATAAAACGCCACCAATTAGCACCAAAGTCGACACTGCACTTTCATGGTGAAGTGGGATGCTGATAAGATGAAAGGTTCTCGAGACATGTGTTCCATATACATACAGACGGACAAAAATGGGTCAAATGTTGTTCATACCAATCCATGAGCAGGGTCGTTTGAAGCCTGGGTCTGTCACAGGAACAAACAAATAAGCTTTGTTGCTGTCTTCAACCCACAAGCTCCACAGAGAGGTAGGAAATGGATGATGTGTAGTTAAAATACTGTTATCAAACTGGGCACAGTACAAATAGGCCTGTGAAGCATAGACACAAAGGCCCTGTTTCTGCAGTTAATTCTGCATCGGCCTGGTCCATTCTGATTCCCTGAGCCGTGGTCAGTGACTGGAAAACCTTCATTTCAGCAAAAGTACCATTTCTCATTTTCTTCTTGAAATTCATTATGGTGCAAATTCTGTTGTAAGATGTGACATGTAATGGGAATAAAATTGAAATACAGTTGTCGTATAAACAGCTTCATGAACCTTTTATGTGATTTATTTCCACCAGTTGAATAAAACGCCACACCATCTGCCTCTGGCTAGAGTTTTGAGGTGCAGTGTTCCCCTGGTGCTGTTCTGCATCATCCTGACATCAGCATCACATCACAGAGGAGCTCTTTCCGTTTGTTGAGCCGCTGTTTTCATGTGTGTTTCACTGTGACTGGCACAACTGTTTCAGAGCGAGGACATCAGTGACATGACTGGCTGAGAGTGAAATCATTAATCACCATAGCCCGATTCAAAGGGAAAGGAAATAACTTCATGCATAAAAATATTGGACTGTAAAACTTGAAGTCTGCATGTCAACAAGGAAGTTCGGGACATAACCCATATTAACCTTGCACTGTTTGTGCTACTGCACCTATAAATTAAAATGGGAGGTGCACAGCAGCAGTCTGCCGTGTCATGTGTTCATTAGTGCAAGTAAAAGAAGTAGAACAAAGTATTCAGACCATGCAATATAAAAATACTCCTGATGCCACATTCTGCAGTTAAACAACAGGTGTGTTGGATGCTGAACCGATGAAGGGTTCACATTCTCTCCTGAAAAATCCTGGATCACTTAACATTTCTCAGTGATAACCCTATTCAGCTCCTTTCTCCTCTGTCTCTATCCCAAACACTGGGTAACCAGGGCAACAGCGCACACCTTATCATCTTTTAATTAAGTCCGGCCTCAGTAAGGTCTGCAGTTCGATCCCAATCTTCCCTAGTCCTCATGCCGAAGTGTCCTTGGGCAAGACACTGAACTCCAAATAGATGCACTGGATGTGTGTGTGTGAATGGGTGAAGGTAAAACTGTACTGTAAAGCGCTTTGAGTGGTCATCAGGACTAGAAAAGTGCTACATAACTACAGACCATTTATAATTCACCATTTTAACAGGTTGACACATCACTGCAATCACACCCGTGATGTAGTCAAGACTTTCAAAAAGCAAATTCATCCTTCCTAAACTGCATCATCACACAGAGAGCCATGTGGGTTCTGTGCTCTGATTACCTATAATCTCTTTACCTCTAAATTCAGACAAAAGGCAAGTCATTGTATTTTGACCTTAACACCTAAAAAAGATTGTCTGATGATATAGTTTTTTGGTTGGCATTATCTAGGCCTCCAGCTCTATGGCAATGGAGCAATGGAGAGATTTTTAACCACGACATATCCTTTGCCTCATACATAGGCTAAAACAACTTATTGCATGGGATAGACTTTTTCCACAAATATCAGAATATTTCTAATTTTCAGAGGTGGAAAAAGTCTATGTTGTATATTTACAACAGAATTAAAAATCCTTCTCCTCACATACAAAGCTCTAAATAATCAAGCCCCATCTTTTATTAAAGAGCTCACAGCTCAATATTATCAAATCACTTCTCTCCCTAAATACAGGCTCGCTTGTGGTTCCTAGAGTCTGTGAGGGTACAACGGGAGGCTTCAGCTACCAGGCTCCTCTCCTGTGGAACCAGCTCCCACTCCGAGTTCAGGAGGATTCTTTGGCTAAAGTCACACTCTTATAGTTATTTGCTTTCTGATGTAGAGTTAGATAACAGTGATGGCTCTCCTGTTTAGAAAGTTGAATTCTTTCAAATGGTTTAAAAAAATCCTGTGATGATATTTTGTATTTATGTTGTGTTTTACAGGGGTAATCTGTTAAACTTCCCAGAGTCTAGGTGACCGACAACAGTTATTTCTTTAAATATTAATCACAGAGCTCATTGAGTTAGGTGTGAGTATTCAGTAGTCAGTATATGCACAACAAAACTAACACCAATGAGCTCTGCAGTGTAGTGGAAAAATAACTAAGTTTGGTTGAAACCTATGTTGTAGTTGAAAAGTAAGTTTTATGACCTATATCTATACATATACAACCTGTCCAAATACTTTATGACCTGAACTGTTTTATGGTCTGAACTGTGTATGACCTGCAAACTGTCAGACCCTTTTTATCACTTATTTACTCTCCAAAGAACTGAATGTATCTGCTTATCTCCAAAGGAAACATATGTAAATCAGTTGTCTGTGTTTAGATTCCTCTCTCAACCTGCGCCTACAGAACCAGTCTGAACTGGTTCAGAGAATCAACCTTAGTCCTCCTATATAAGATCCTTGCATTTGACTGTCCTGCATCTTCACTCTGAGATCCCTGTGACTCTCTGTTGATCCTTTCTGCAGAAAGCCCCTATTAAAATACACAAAGACAAATTTGGTGTTTCAGCCTCTTGTATTTCCAGATTTCCATCACAGCAGACAGACTGAGAGAGAAAAGATGAGCTCTCTGAGAGCTGGGACGTAACTACTGTGTAAACTGGAGTTTGAAAAGTTGAGCCATCAGAGAGAGCCAAGCGTGCTGAGGACGGACAGTTGTCATGATTGCTGTGTCACCTCTGTTTATTTTGGCCAGTTTGCCTCTCTCTTGTGGCATAATACACCCACCAGATGTCCTTGTCTGTCCTCCTTTTCCCAAATCAGCCTGCTACCGTTTCATGTTCACAATCCCTGGAACTTCCCCACCTACCTACACACCAGGTCCTCATTTGCTTCCCTGTATGTATATAAGCCCTATCCTTTAGTTAGTTGCTGTGTTGTTGCACATGTCAAAGTATTTGTCCTGTAGTCTGGTCAGCATCATTTGTTCAATTGAAGTAACGACATCAGCCTGCACTTGAGTCCTCCCTTCCTCTGCTCCTTCCACCAGTTGTGACAGACAGGCTGCACTAGGCCTGCCGTTCCTGGGAGGACGTTGGAGTGTGTAAGGCAGACTGTGAAGCAGGAATCCTAATTTGCTCAAGAGGTAGCATTCTGCAGGTGGAAGTTCTTCAGACATGCTCCACGTCCTGTTTCTCATTAGCCAATCACCTCTACCACCTGCACAGTCATGCCACATGCTTCTTGGTAAACCTGCCTCCCAGTCAGCTAGCATCGGATGCACTACCAACCAGTCTGCTTTTCCTGCAGCTTAGCATTTTTCCTGGTGTCCTCCAGCCCAGGATCTGCATCCCAGGTGTCTATTCGCAGGGCTACTAGCCACCAACCTGCTCTCTGGCTGGCTACCTCAGAGCCTGGAGGGAGCCAGAATGCATTCCCATTCAACTAGCCACCAGACTGCAAGCCTCTCGCCTGGTGTCTGGTATCTGAGGGTCAGAGCCCTGATGATTCCGGTCAGTGCAGCTTCCTTGCATTCCAGTCAGCAGCTGTCTGTATGCTTTCACCGCTGGTCTCCTGCACAACCTCCAGAGAGTCTTCTCCTACTTGACTTCCACAGCAGTCTTGCTACTCCATCCACCCAAGGTCTCCTGCCTTGCCTTTCTCCAGCCACTGAGCCGTCTGCCCATTGTTTTCTCCCCCGTGCTTGCCTCTGTCCTCTTGGAGATTAGATCATCTTCTACTCACTTAACTATTAAAGTAACTTCATCGTATATGCCTTTGTGGGTGCCACTTGCTCGAGCTCCTACCACGACTGACAGCAGTTTGTTTTGGGATAATGCACTCATAAAATGAATGATTTGCTGTGTGGGTCAGATAAATCTGGAGCAACCCACCTGTCTCTAAAGACAACAGGCATTAAGCAGATTGGTTACTTGTAAAAAATATGAGTTTGGCCACTTTTGGAATGGATGTCACAGTGGAGAACATGCTCTTCAGTCACAAAGTCTGCAAAATGCACACATTAACCTTTCTTTTATTCATAAAAAGCAATTTATCCTCAGAAATGATTTCATTATCAGCTCCTGCAAGAGTGGAAGCCATAATAGAGGTCCCCTATCAGACATCCCTTCTGTGTTAGCACTGCAGCTGACTGTTAATGTCTGTGTGAAATGCAGCACATGCGTAAAAAAGAAGCACTGACAAAGCAACTTTTTTTATTTTGGAAGTGATTGTTGCTCCTTGTCTTACTTCTATCTGTGCCTATTTCCTATGTTGTTTTTAAACCCACGTTACAAAAAACTCATTTCCTAAAACAGCTTTGAGAGAGAACAAAGCTTTCACTTTCAGAAAACGTGGAATTTTTTTTAATGGATAGTTCATCATGTAAATCATACAAATAACACAGTCTAGTATAAAAGTATATGCATAGTTCAATTCGAGTCAAATTTTAATAGATTCTTGCTGAGATTTACCAGTTCAGATTGATACCACTCTTATGATTGCATGGTAAATATGACTGGACAGCTTTCAGCCAGTTCCTTGCAGACATTTAAACTGTACAGTGGGGGTGGAGGACTTTGTGACCTTTTTAAAATCTTAGCTATGGGCCTTGTATAGATACCTGACCCGAGCTAGTTGAGAGACATGACATTTGAAATGATGTTTGGGTTTGGGAACGATCATTTTGTCTGGGCTGGCCGACATGATTTGTTTACGTTGCATATGTCTGTAATAAGGAAAAACAAGTAATATTTGTGTGTCTTTATACTTTTGAGGGTTGCAGGGGGAGCTGGAGCCAATCCCAGCTGATATTGGGTGAGGGGCGGGGTACACCCTGGATATGTCGCCAGCATATCACAGGGCCAACGTGCAGAGACAAACCTCCAATCACACCTACTGTCAATTTAGAGTCTCTACTTAACCTAAACACAATCACATCACATCACATCACCACAATGTGTTTGACTGTGGGAGGAAGCCGGAGTAACCAGAGAAAACCCATGCAAGTAGGTGGAGAACGACACAGCACAGAACTACCTAAAACAAACTGAGATTCAAACCGGGAACTTCTTGCTGTAAGGCAACGGTGCCAAACACCACACCACTGCCTGAACAATTTAGCAGATTCTATTTTCTTGTGATTCGTATACCTCAGTATTGTAAAGGGCTGTGAATAGAGACTGACAGCACGCAGCCGAGCATAGTCATGACGTAGTTGAAGTAGATGAAGTAGTTAGTAGTAGTAGTAGCAGTAGTACTAGTAGTAGTAGTAGTAGTAGTAGTAGTGGTAGTAGTAGTTACCAGTGTGGAACTAGGTCCTGAAAGCTACTATATGAATATATGCTGCTGTGGTTTAGATTCTGCTTTCTGTCAAAGTCTGTGTAGTCAGTGTTAGTTCCTGCCACAGTAGGTGTCTCCACAACCACATTTTGCCTTGATCACACACACACACACCTACACACACTCACACACTCACTAGGTGTCCAACAATAGCATTCCCAGCTGGTAATGAGAGATACTTTTAATAAGCGGACAAGTGGCATTTTGCTGGCAAGTGGCCATGGTATAAGCGGGATAATAAGCTTGTATATATTCCACCACTGTATTGAAAGAAGTGAAATGGAGGGTGATCCGCCTCTGCTTTCTGGGTATGATCCCCTATATCCAATTTCATTTCCATTTCCATCCAGAAAAAAAGAAAAGAAATGGAAAATCACAATTTTCACAATCCATCTCATTCACAACAATTTGTTAATTCTATGAGAAAAAAATGTCAGTTCATGAAATGTATGGATATATGAGACATTTTAATTTTAAACGTTTTTCTGTTTTCAGATTTCAAAACAGATATGGACTCAATCAGAGATCTACAGATTGTAGTGCAAACCTAACACACATGAATACAAATGTTGCATTCTACTGACAGAAGTTAAAAAATAAATAATAACGTGGGATAAATAAAATGCCTCAGTGCTGTAACAATGATGTAACTCCACTGTAATCCACGTTGTGTCCCTTCCTCTTGACTGCCTCTCTTCATATGTGTCCTGCTCAATAAGTTATTTACCTCTGACAGTGAGAGCAATGAGCACAGGAGAGGATGCAAAAAAGGGAGAAGAATATTAACATATTGGCGACCCACATCCCCACCCAACCTCCCTCTCTCGTACACTGCCCCTCACTTCTTCACTTGTACCTCAGCCAGTAATGATGATTTTCTATTTGTCCACCAACAGTTTAAACAGATGATAAAAAATACACCTGCGCCCTCTGGTCACATGGGGCCTTATAATCGTTGCATACGCATAAAACAGAGTCTGACAGATGTGTGCGCCAATTCTCACGCAGAATTTGAGATCTACAAAAACTAATTTAACAAGGTGCACATACTTGTACGTTAACTTTGACCCATGCATGTGAAACTTTTGGAGATGGGAAGGTGGTGATGCAGATATGAGATGTTGAATTGAAGCCAGATTATAAATCCACTTTATCATGAACATTAAACCAGCCGTGTTATTTGTGCCTGGTCGACAATAATGTCCCATAAGCAGAGTTGCAGAACTGAGTGATTAACAGTTTTTAATAACATCTTCTAACACTGTGCCTGTATCACCAAGTGCAACTTCAGTTTTCATATAGAATTAGTGTGTAAAATCACTGCGGTGAACACGACTGCTGTCAGGCGCAGCGCACAGGAGACCGTTTAAATAAATAAACTGTGTTCATCTTCAAACTTCCATTTCCACATGATGGAGGTTAGGACTCTACTGATTGTTGCAATCAATTTGTTAAAGGGATAGTTCACCCAAAAAAGGAAAATTCACTCATCATCTACTCACCACTATGCCGATGGAAGGCTGGGTGAAGTGTTTGAGTCCACAAAACACTTTTGGAGTCTCAGGGGTAAACAGTGTTGCAGCCAAATCCAATACAATTGAAGTAAGTGGCAACCAACTCTTCAAATGTAAAAAAACTAAACAGAAAGAAAACATAAAATGCCTCAAAACTGTTGCAGCTATAGCAAGTTCTCACTGATCTCTTCTAGCGAGAACTTGCGATAGCTGCAGTGACTGCAGCAGTAACTAGGAGAGGATATCAGAGGACATTTAGGCTTAAAACAGGGTGTAAATGATGCTTTTTCAAGTCGAATTTGAATGTCAGGGCTTACGGACACTTGGATGACACCTCAGGAGCAGTAGTGAGGCATTTTATGTTTTTTTCTGTTATTTTTTTACGTTTGAAGAAGGAATCACCATTTACTTCAATTGTACCTCATGTTACGTCAGAGTGATTTTCCACAAATCAACCATTCAGTTAATTTTACTGAAACTAAAAGTACAGAAGTATAATCCATTTAACTATTGCAAAACAGAATGAAGGCAAAAAGGTGGTGACTCGCTCGTTATTAAACCTGTAAGTTTTGATTTGTTAATTCTTGTCACTGACTGTGCTGACTGTCGCTGATTATTCCTTTATGGTTTATTAGTTAGGAACAAACAGCTGTCCGATGTGAGCATCATAGTGTTTCTAATTGATGCTAATAAAACTCTTCCTTAAATCTGCTGAATAATTTCAACCCCAAGGTAATTCTGGGAGAAAGCTCTGGCCTTGAGCCTACAACCATATAAAAAGATTGTCGGCTCAAGGCCAGAGCTTTCGTTTACAACCTTTTTATATACCACTCTCTGTAATCAAAATCTGACCAGTTAAATTATCTGCAACTTTCTAAATAAAGCATACGCAGCTATAGGAGCTTTAGGCCTTATATCCTGATTATGAAGATTCTTTCTCACTCTGTGTGTGTGTGTGTGTGTGTGTGTGCGTGTGTGTGTGCGTGCCTGCCTGCCTGCGTGCGTGCGTGTGTGTGTGCGTGTGTGTGTGTTAGTGTGTGTCCGTGTGTGTCCGGAAAGCAGGTGCAGTTCTTCTTGTTCTCTCTTTGCTCTCAGACCAAGGTGCACACGTTGACATGACCCAGAAAATTATGTAGAATAATACATTTGTTTCCATAGAGTGCATTATGTCGGCTGACTTAACAAACAACACTGACCACTGATGCAAAAAACAGGAATTATTTACATTTCCCGTTGGTCAGGGCTGTACATTTGTAGATTTGTTAATGTGGAGGGACATATCAAGACAGATCAAGAAAAAATATATATATATTAATTTCACTTTTTCTCCTTTCGGACCTAGATATCGTGGCAGGAGTTAGTAGTGAATCCAAAGACCTGATTAGGGGCCACATGGCAACCTGTATGTTGCCTGAGAGGTAAAAACCTTTTTAGTTTTTATAGTTTATAGTAAGACACGTCTGTTTGGAGATGATTTAGTGAGTCACATAAATATGTTACACATGAGCTGACCATCTTCAAATGTTTATCTTATATACATTGCTACTTGCTAACTTACCAAGGGACTGTTTAGGACAATATGAGGCCATAACATACATCTATTTGAAGGTGGGTAAATACAGAGCCTTGCGTTGTCCGTCTACTGTCGAGATCAACGTGTTGGCGACCACTCCAGAGCTGCAGGTCCTGCACAGCCTCATCTCAAGGTATTTCCAAGAACCATGCAAGGCAACAGGAAGAGGTCCTTCAACAGTGACTGGTGTATAGACTAAATACATGGCTTGAGTATTTCCAAAGCCAGGACTCTGAGTACTTAAAAATGGAAATCTACTCTAGTGATATGTCAAACTTTATTTTGATGCGAAGTTCTAAAAATTGAAGAGTGACTTAGCAGTGTTTTTAGGGACAGACACAAATATAATTAAAGATTCATTAAAAGCACCACTGTGTTGATGCTCTAAGCTTTGTTAATTAATGAACATTTGTTTTAGTCCATTTCGTTCCCACGTTGCTACAGAAATCCACGAGGACACATTTGGAAGGATTGTGTTTTCAACTGTTCCAAACAGCAGTCAAAACTGGGGCAGCTTGCTACCTTTTGAACCTACGTGTCTGACTGTGAGCGCTGCAGAAAGACACCAGGCTCAGGGACTTTTTATTTTTTTGCTACTAAAGTTTCTGTGAAAATATATGCTGGTTATACTAGTTATTGTTTTCAGTCCTGGACCCACATTTTGGCACAGTGAAATTTGTGTGGCAGTCGCTATACAAGGCATAACCCTCATGTACTGGTGCATAGGGTTACTAGATGTCTGCCTTCAGTACAGGTTCAAGGGACCCATCTGCAATCATGTATTTGAAACAATTCATGTACAAGAACGCATGTTATTTCGAAAACTTTTTTCAAACTAACCTATTTCATTAGAAAGTATCTTTCCTGCCTGCAGCAAATTTTTGTTGTTTTGCCTCACATGATTTTACGCTGAGAAACAAAGTGACTATGGTATAAACAAAGACAAACAAAGAGACAAAATGACACAGCTTCAGGAGCGTGCAGATTTAAAGGTCCAGTCTGTAAGATTTAGGTGAAAGGGATCTATTGGTAGTGATTGAATATAAATTAATCCTAGTGATGTTTTCCCTTGTGTGTTTCATCGAAATCGTATGAATTGTTGTTTTCTTTACGCTAGAATGGGCCGTTTATATTTAAATACTTTATATTTACAGGGACCAGGTCCTCTCTATAGAGGCTGCTATGTTTTTTACAGTAGCCCCTAGACTTGGCAAACTAAACAGCTTTTGAGTCCTTATGACATGTTCTCTCTCATGTTTGGAAGGGGAGGGCTAAGTGAAGGGTATTCAGCTGCAACATGCAACTTCACCACTAGATGTCACTAAATTCTACACACTGAACCTTTAAAGGTCCGGACCCAGTATGACAAAAAAAAAAAATGTTCTGCAGGCACAAAAAATAAAAAAACATTAGTTTCAGTGTCATGAAAAAAATTGAAATTCTGTGTCTGTGTACACGAATTGATAGATTAAATCAGGTGACTATGCCTGGAGACTGGGTTACAGGACCAGGAGCATTATGTTTCTTGTGAAGTTCATGATGATACATATAAGATTTCATGTATTTGGCATTAAAAGAGAAAAAAGCAGGGGACACTGTACAGTTTCACTTCAGCAGGAACCTGCTGAAATGGTGTCAGCTCAAGAGGCTTAAGGGGGAAAATGTAAATGGTGGCAAAGGAGAAAAAGGGATCTGATCCTCCTCTCGAGCCAGCTAAAGTCAGTTTCTACCTGCACCTGAAGCAAGTTAAGGTTTTAATTTGAATGGCTGGCAATTACAGAGGTAACATATAAAAGGCAAGTAGGGCGAAGGTTTTGTCAGTGTTGGGCACAGAGTGGTATACAGCTTTTTCCGTGTGGCACTTTACTACAAGACTCATATCGTGCTTGCAAATACAAATCCCTCCTGCCAACCATAATCCCTGCAAAGCATCACTGTCACTGTTTTCAGTTTAACAGTGATGGTTTGCAGCCAGTGAGCTGGTAAGTACAACATCAAATACATTATTCAGTGCATTACTTGGTATTAAGCCTGTACACAATACGTCATGAATCAGATTTCTCACCTACCCTTGACCCTATTTTGTAGGCTTATTTATTTTAACTGCATGAGAGGAGGACAGATTCAAGGATTATTTTGAATACACAGAAGTATCACTAGATGTAATGCCCAGGCCACACTGGCTGTGGACATTTTACATTTCATTTAGCAACCCATGTTATTAGGTTAGAGCGACCACACTGCCTGAGTGAGATCTCATAGAAACTTTGGGGGAAGATCATTTTCACTATTTTCCTGTGAACGGTATGCGGAGAAAATAGGTGAGACCCCAACTCTCCAAATGAACCAGACATGCTGCCCATGCAGGCAGTGTGGCTGCTCCAACCTGATAACATAGGAACTGAAATGAAAATCAAGACAGTTCAGTGCCGGACTTGTGACGCTCTCACATCCAGTGTGGCATGGAAGTTAGCTTCCCAGTCAGCATTCTACATTGACAGGAACAATTACAAGGCGGAAACAAGCAGCATAAGACCTGATGACCTCCAATATGGCTGCCTGAGGGTGTTGTCTGGTCGGAACATGACAACACACTCACAGAGACAACAGTGTTTAAAAGTTGTTAACACTTTTAGCAGGTATACCTGACTATCCTAATTTACCATGCTAACACTTACTGATTTGCACAAAATGAGCTAAGTAAGGCTGAGGCTGATGGGATTGCATTAGCCTTGTAGATATTGGAACTTTTTACTTGATTATGGATCAATCATTATGGTTGATTCTGTGTGGATCTTAAATATCTATCCCAAATGTCATAAATAATCCATAATTGTTGAGATATCGTATTTAAGTCTGGAAGAAAGTGGTTGTGGTCCATTACGGCTGTAGACGTGCAGTACTCTAAAAACACCTGTCATATGTCAAGTGTAAAACCACTGCAGCTTGAACGACATCAGTATTACACACAAAGTTAATGTAATCCTAGTGGGTGTTAAATCACGAGGTGTACACAGTGCTGAACAATCAATATTCCCATATCTCGTAAACTAAAATAACCCTTTTATCTCCCCAACTCATGTGTAAAGTAGCTGCAGTATCACAGGTTCAAGTCCAACTAGTTTACATATCATCTTTTCTTTCCTTCCACTTTCCTGCCATCCGTACATCTGTCTTATCCAATTAGGCAGAACCCCCTCCTCCAAACACCCAAACAAAAAGATCAAAGTGGGATTATCCTGCGGTAACTGACAATTGTGAGCTACAAGCAATTCATCTGTGGGGGTGAGCTCAGTTAAAATCTTATCTCTTGAAATAATTAAGTGTCCAAAGAGGCTGTCTCAGGCCAAATTAAATATCAGAGTGCTGGGGGAACATCAAGACTGATGCAATAACTCTGCAAGTGGGTGACTGCTCTCTGTCAATCAAAGATCTCCATATAGACAATGATTTTCAAACACTGCCACTGGCACAAAAAAAAAAAACCATCAAACTATTGTTGATGAAAAACGAATTAAAATAAAATGATAAAGATAAAGCTGATGCAATTTGCAAGGCTAACAGACAGTTTGGTTCAAAATCTTACACAAAAATAATCCTCCACAGGGTTTGAGCCACTTTTCTCACTAAGTTAGTGTTTGTGCTGTGGATGGAGGCTGTTTAAGGTCGAAAAGTCATGATAACTTCACCTATCAAAGGCAACTTCAAAGACCAGTGTCTTGTCTGTACAGTAAATATAAAGCCAGCAGCTGGTTGCTGAACACAGCTTCAACACTGGGCAGTGCCTGACGATCGATTGCAATACAATATTTGCCTAAAGTACAATTTGATTGGTCGGTTGCGCTGCCACTTGAAGTTGAGCTTTCTCAACTTTGCACACAATGCAATGAAAGCAATTCAAAGTGAATGAGCAGCATTTGCACTGGAGCATCCAACACTGTCATGTGAGTGTATTTTTGGCAAAGCTCAGCACAAACATTGAATAAGGGGGAAATAGCTAGAATGGCTGAGTCTGAAGGAAACCAAATAAACCTATCAGCAACTCTAAAGGTAAAAAATGAAATCCTTTCACTCTGACAAATCTCCACTAACACTCACTAAATCCTTTGGCTTTTCTCTTCAGCATGCAATCCTGGGTAAATAACTCTGTTGGGGTCGTTGATATTTATCAGCTCCAGCTCCAATCAACAGCCTTATTTTCACCTCCTTTCAATTCCTTCTTCCGTTCAAGCAGCACGCATGTGTCATTCGGTCGGAATTGAGTCTGAGGAGGCTGAAGTAAGAAATAAAAAAGTAACATAAGTTTAATTATTGTGTTAGAAATCCAAATCCAATTGCAGAAATAAATATTTAGTATAACTCTAGATTTTTTTATGTAGTGACAGTGAAAATGAAGTATAATTTCTACTAAAATGAACCGAAAAGGAATTAGTTCTAAAAGTTTTGAAGGAGCATTGGCAACATTACATTGTTGTTTACTCTATATAAATAAAAATTGTGTGCTCGATTGCCATTTCAGGCCTTATTTTGTTATGTTGGTGCTTAAGTCTGTTTAGAACAATGTTACACTTAGCTAAACACTTTCACTTTGTTATTTTGGACTATTGAATTTAGACTGATGGGTAAAAGTGTCAAGCTTATATTTTAGTAATTCAAACAATATACTAAAGTGTGCACAAAGTGAGGGGGTCTCAATACTTTGTGCAGCCAGTGTACAGTATACCAGTACTTGTGAGGCTTGATGACATACAGCCTGTTTGAGTTCAGCTGATCTGCAACATCAGCCCCTGTACTGCTGAGACAAGTGGAGATATTCCTGGGTCTCGACCTTCCCTCATCATGAGGGATTTACAGCCATCTGCTGCAGTGGTTTTGTCTTCCTCTGCATCTTAATACGTGTGTGCGTGCGTGTGTGTGTGTGTGTGTGTGTGTGTGTGTGTGTGTGTGTGTGTGTGTGTGTGTGTGTGTGTGTGTGTGTGTGTGTGCGTGTGTGTGTGTAGATGGGGTCATTTATCTCTTAGATGTTGTTGTCCCTTCTCTTTGTATTCTTGTCACTCCTCCATCTTTCTTACTGCATAGTTTTTCCACTCGTTATATCTGCCTGTGTAGGTATAACTCTCAACACTAAAGACAAAGGTCGTATTTAAAGAGTCAGAGACAAGCATGACTGTAAAACCATCCTGCATGATGTCAGTGTTTGAAATATCAGTCTGCTTTATAGAGCACGAATGTATGGCAATCCAGAACAATGCAATAAAAGTGTAACCTCATGGTACGAAATGACAGAAGATAATACAGCAGGCCTATATAATAATGTCCGTAGAGTGAGACCATATATATATATATATATATATATATATAAACTGTATATATGATAACATTTGGGCTTTAACTAGAAATATATAGCAATGAATTCAAAGATGAAGACAGGTGGTAATGGAAGGACATGGCTCTGAGTGCCTTTGGAAGTTCTGTATAAAGAGAAAGTATTATTAAGGAAAATGTGCATAAAGTTATACTGGCAGGAGGAAAAGTTGAGAGCAGGAAGGAAAGATAGAAAGGAAGAAAACAATAGGGGGGGATTACCTTAAGAAAAGAAGAAAAGTTGAATGTCTGGTGTTGATGAGAACGTAAATGTAATGCAGTGTAAAGCCAGAAACACGACAAACCTAATGGAGCACATAAGATACATTTGAAAGCAAAGGGCTGCTCCGTGTTTGTCTGCTTGTGTGACGTCATGTCAAGCACATCAGGCCGCAGTGGGTGTCCCTGGTCCCGGCGGTGAGGAGGCAATTGATGACGAGTTTCTGAGCTGGAGTATTTTCTATATTAACAACTGGAACTGTTGAGTTTTGCACAAATTTATATTATATTCAAGTTAAAAGTATTGGTTCTTGTACAGTTTAGTCACCAGAAAGGTTTTAAAAGTATTGATTTAGCACTGTTAAAAAATTAATATTTAAAACACTTTTGAATTTTTTTCTTATTGACAACTTTGACAGTGTTATGGTGATGTTTAACTCACAACTCACAAACCAAACCAATCTAACCACAGAAGAACGCCTTCTGTTTTGCATTCATCTCGCCAGTAAGAGGCTGTCTACTGGCTATTAATATTACATGTGATTTCAACATAATACATCTTACTTGTGCCATCAGTTCGGTGAACAATAAGGGCATGTTGCATGTCTGTCTTTGAACATGCACATAACAATGAATAAATAAGAAATAAACACACACACATGGACACACATATACACACACATTCATACATAAACACCTGCTCAGAAATAGCTGTAGACACAACATGAGCAAAACAAACACAACATTAAAACTTGAAACATACTGTCATGTATTGCTGCGATGCTGAGGAGCCGAAACTCAAGAATGTTCCTCTCATTAGGAGTAATGAGGTGTAACAATAAAGGAAACTTGAATCTTGAATCAGCTGAAATAAACATGAGAGATGCTTTGCTACGAGCAGAAACTGTACGAGCTACTTAACATGCTCCAAGCATTTGCATTGTTGGGAACCTTTGTGCATCTTCAGCAGGTAGCTCAGGGTCACAAGTGTTTCGCCCCTTAGCCTGCTCGGTTCCCTTGTGTTTCCCTGAGTCTTTTGAGCTGGGAATCCTGTTTTGCATCCTGTTCTGCATCTGCCTGCCTCCCAGCCTGTTGATTTTATGTGAATATCTGCACTGCACCTGTCCGCCTTGTGTGCGTGTGTGTGTGTGTGTGTGTGTGTGTGGGTGTGTGTGTATGCAATGACCACTCTGGACCCAGCAGATGTGTTATTTGAGTATGAGCTCAATGATTTGTGTTATACGCTGTGCATATGCAGTAGGGTCAAGGTTAGAGTGGCGTGCAGTGAATTTTATAGGCGAGAATAACAACAATGTAGAACAGAATTAAAATGCTTGAGGATTGTAAATTTAATAGCAATTATTATTATTTATGTAGCGCCTTTCAAAACATTAAGAAGTGCTTAACAATAAATGTCGATGATGCAAGTTAAAAAATCCAAAACATAAAATGTAACAAAATAAAATACTATAGATAGTTTAAACCATTAAAAATATGCCATACAATAAAAGGGAGTCTTAAATAGAGATTTAAAAAAAGATACTGAGTTTGTCTGTCTGAGATCTCCAGACATGGAGTTCCACAGCTGAGGGGCTCGCAGTGTAAAAGCCTGGTCACATTTAATGTGCTTTCAAACATGCACTGAACTCCGCAGATGCTCCGTCTTTTTTCCAGAGGAGGTGTATGTGTGGACGAAAGTGTCAGAGTAGGAGGCTCCGCAGTTTCTACAGGCTTTCTCCTTCTGGCCTCACGACTAGTATAAGGTCTCTAGAAATAGAGGAGAAGTCGATGTGAGAACACAGCAGGAGATCCACCGCTGGATTCACCGCGAGCGAGTAGGGAAGTTAATGGCATTTACATAGTAGACACTGACAAAGCTGTCAAGAGAGTTTCGGTGATAAGAGCTGACAACGGTGTCGGGCGCTGGAAACAAAATCATGTGATCTCCAGCGGAGTTAATACGTCACTTCCTGTCTCTGCCTGCTGCTCCACCTCTTACCTGAATAATACGGACGTGTTGTTGCTGTTGTGAACGTGTCAGAGAATCTCCCACTGTGTTGTGCATGTGTGAAAGGCAAACTCTGGGTAAACTCAGGACCCAATTCTCCAGACTTTACCCGCAGGTCATGTCTGAAATCGACCCTACTTGCTTGTGGGGGAATCCCCTGCTGGGTTCACACATCGAATTCTCCTGATTTTCTACGGACTTTATACAAGGAGGCCAGGCAGAGGAAGTCGCAGAGACTGCAGAGTGTCTCACTCGGACATTTGCGTTCAAACAAGCACCTCCTCCGGAGAAAATACAGAGGAACTGCAGTGCATGTCAGGAAGCATTTTAAGTGAGAGCTTGGGGAGTCACAGCCAACTTCCAGTCTGATCCTGAGTTTGGGGATCTAGCTGATATTTCACTTGTTCCTCCATCAGGTGTTCAGGCCTCCATCTCATCCATTCCTGAGCCTGTTCCTGAGTCTGGGTCTCCAGAGCTGTCCTGCCTACATCACCAATCTCCAGGTCTTCCATTAGAGCGGCCTCAACACCCCACTGTTCTCCTTTTCGTCCTCCAGTGGGGCTCCACCTGCAACACCAGCCTTCTGCTCTCCCTCCAGAGGCTCCAGCTGCATCAGCGGCATCCTGCTCTGACTCCTGAGGGCACCCACCACTCACTGTTGCCCTCTTGCTTGACCTCCACGGTGGTCCTTGGCCTTCACCAGTGCTGTCCACAGCAACCCCACCTGACTGCTTGGCCTCCCCATGCCGACCGCCTGTGGTCTCCCGCTCCACCCCTGAGATCCCAGTTCCACTCCTCTGCTCCCTGTACACTGGCACCTTGCCAAATTGTGTACATTTGTTTCAGACCTCACTCAGTGTTTTGATGTCTGATATCAGTTTTAAATGAAAATGAGTTTCCACTCTGAGATATGAGTTTAGTAACTGGCTTTGTTGTTGAGAACATCGCTGTTGCTGCCCTAGAAATTAAAGTTTGTCTAGGGCACCAAGCGAGCAGGGACTGCAACTTGTTCTTGGTAATACTTCTATACTTTTACTTCTGTTTTTAATGCGTATCAGTATTTTCACATTGGTGTACTGGTATTTTTAGGATTATTTAAGGATACGGGTACTTAAATCCACCACTGGCCTAATGACATTGCATAAATATATGCCACTCCTACAAAACACTTATTATACTACCCATTCAACAGAAAATTAATCAACAGCATCTATTTTTTTCCAATTATTCTTCACCTTGAACTGTGATGAACTATCCACAATTTACTGCCTTTTTATAGCCAAAACAATTAATTGAAAAAGTAATTGGTTAATAAATCAATGACAACAATGACACTGTAGAGCACATACCAACAGTCCCCTTGAATCCAATCAAGCTGCACAGAATTGTACATACTCATAGATATCAGTTCCCGAAATATCCCAGTTTTTTTCTAGATCCATGACTTATTCCCTGGGAAATCAGTAAAAATGTTTAAATCACGCAATGTTAAAAAAAGTGATGTAAAACATTCCATGATCCGCCCCCTGATTCAGAACTGCACCAAAATGGATTCTTTCCTGACCCATAACACGTCCTTCCACTAAGTTTGGTGGTAATCCATCCAGTAATTTTCCCATAATCTTGCTTACAATGACACAAAGGGGTGAAAACATAACCTCCTTATTGGGGGTAAGGTAATCAAAGCAATCCATGGAATCATAAGTCATAGTTTATCTTCCTTACTCCTGCTGTAATCACATGTCTGCTCTCACACAGTCACAGAGAAAATTCCCTGCTTGGAAGTTGACCGAGACCCCTTTTGTCAGACGGTCCCCAGCAGCCCAAATGAATCCAACTTGTAACCTGAAACAAACAGGATTGGTGTAGAAAATATGGGAAACAGCTAAACAAACACATGTAGACAGTGCCATGATGTTTGTTCTCTTGGGAGAATTGAATAAGATCAGAAACAACAAAGACATCAGGGTTTTTTAACATTTAAGTCGAGTCTTTGCAGGCAGAAAAAACTAGTGCAGCATCAGACATAGTGGGATTCATTTCTGATTGAGGACAGAAAGAAGGAGGGATGAGACGATGAGATGAGCTCCATCGCTCCTCCTTCAGCTCCCTGTGCTCAGTCTCAGCCCTTCAGGTTCCGTCTCAAAGAAATTGCCCCACGGCTAATTTCAGATGCTGAGGGAACATCGGGCCAGCGGGCCCGGGGTGAGCATAGGGGAGCAGACTCTGAGTTGCACTCTGACACTTCCAATGTAAATCAAAGAGCCTCATACTTCAACTGGAGAGCATACTGCATACTACATATAGATGTCTGATGGCTGCTGCTGCACAGTGTGCAGTGGATGTGCTAACGTTGTGTCTTAATTTATTCTACATATGCTACATTTTAAGCCTTTGTCTACCTCTGTATTACTTTTTTAAAATATTGCTCAAATGCCTTGTCTGTTTTGCACTTTAAGCTGCGTTAGGTGAGAGGTGATCTTGTAAGGATCCACAGAAAAGACCAACTGAATCTTAAATCAGCTGCAGTTTTGATGTATGGCTGCAGAGCTCTTACTCTATAATCTGTTACATCACACTTATTATAACTGGCTCATGTCATTTTAGCTCGTTCATAAACATTTGCAATTAGCCCAACAAGTCCACTATTGTTGTGTAGATAACGTTCCCAACATCCTCCGCTTCACAATTATAGTCTGTGCTCTTGGGAACACACAAAGATTTAGTTTTCTGTTGCCTTCATGCACCCATGAATTTTGGGTGACAGGTGCATTTCTAAACTATGTCTGTTCAGTTTACCACAGGATAAGTCTAATTATATTCCATTAAATCTCAAGGTTTAAACCTGGAGCAGGTAGCATCACTAGAAAAATATGTGAACGTTGAGTCTCATCTTCACTGCGATAAATGAGCGATTAGGGATGGAGGCTGTGTCCTGAGCTCCTCCCACCAGATGATCCATGCACGTTTTATTGCGTTTATTGTTTGACTGTTTTGGAGTCTTTTTATCAATAATTATTTCCTCCTTCATGTGGCTCTGCAGTGGAAGTTCCCAATGCTGGAATAATGCCACCTTTCCCAATGATTCAGGGCAAGCAAGGTAACAGCCAATAGGAACCCCCCTCTATCTGAACTGATATGTGATTGGTCAAAGTCGCCTGACACGGGTCTGATTTCACCAAGGTTAGAAAACAGAGCTTTAATGAGGTGCAGGAGTAAAGTTTTCTTTCATTATGCTGAAAGGTTATGATGGAATTATTAATCAAATAACACCTTAAAAAGGTTACCCACCACAGTTTTAAAGAAAGGAGCATCGATGTGACCAAAGTTGCCATAGCAAAGGATCGGAATTATTCTGTAAATGAGATTTTGGATTCTTATTCAAATTGAAAAAAAAAGAAACATTTTGCCCTGCTCATTAACAGTAATGGGCTCTAGACTACATCTGCGGCTAAATGCCACAAAGACGTTTAATAAGAATCCTTCTTCATACGCTGTGTTCCCGGGCCAGCCCCTCATCTCAGCTCTGCCACACTGGATTAGAGGCTAATTAATTAATTGGGATTTTTAACAATGCAAACAGTTCCTCTTGGCAAGCATGTGCACCTCCATTACAACAGTCTGCCTAATCACCACCAACATTAGCTTTAATGTCGTTACAGCGGTGAGTAACTGCAAGAAAAAAATGCCATCAGGCGTCGAGAATGGGGACGTGTTGATATCAGGAGAATATTCACAGAGAGTATCAGAACTCCCCTCTCAGTCTCTGGTGCTCCCTCTCTCTCCTCTTCATGGTGGGTATGAGGGTGAAAGGTGATGCTCGCATCGCAGTGAGGGGGGGGGGACGGGGACGGGCGGTGCTGTGTGGGCAGTATGTGAGCTGCACAGGTGGGTGGGACAGGTGGAGTGTGTGTCAAACACAGGTAGGTGAGAGTAGGTGAGGTCAGGTTGAGGATGCTGAGATGGAGTGTGGAAATCTACTCCCCCATGAAAAGAAATATGGCTGGTGAGGCATAAAGAGGCAGACAGACAGACAGACAGACAGATAGGCAGGCAGACAGACAGACAGACAGACAGACAGACAGACAGGCAGACAGGCAGACAGACAGACAGACAGGCAGACAGATAGGCAGGCAGACAGACAGACAGACAGACATATGTAGGTCTACTTGGTGTCTCTTTGGTGTGGATCTAGATCAGAGGGCAGATCCAGGAATTTTTCATCACTTTCTCTAATGTTGCAAGATAGGGCAGAGTGATTTTTATAAGTGTTTGCAATTGGGTGAAACTTTTATGGGACTACTGGGCCTTGGCAGAGTTATGCGCTCCACTGAGTGCCATTCGAGTTCTTTTTATTAATCAAGAGACACACCGTGACAGAAGAAATGCAACAGACTGGAAGTAGAAAATGTCCTCTTCTCCAACATTCACTCCAGCTTTTCTGCAGGTCCAACCTGTAGTAGAAGATGAGATGTTCTCGAAGCCAACGCTGGTTTTGATCATTTCCCTGATGTTTGTGATGTGCACCAACCAATGATGCAGAGAGAAAGTTGTTATTTCATTCTGGGGGGAAATTTTTCACTGTACTGCCAATGAGTTTTCAGACTGCAGTCGAGCAGAGCCTCATTCAGCCTCCCAACACACTGTGTAGCAGCTGCTCACATGGCCTGATGGATGTGTGGAGAAGGATGCACAGTAACTCCAGACGGCATCCATGGTCCCACATAAGAGAGAACAGGATCTCCTTAGCCAGGCAGTTGTATTTTTTTAAACACATTTTTTAGGTCTTACAATTGTGCAAAAATATGCTGGATCATTGCTTGATTTTATCAATGTCATTATAGCGCGTAATAGCATTTTACCGTAGGGATGGTTGTTTTGATCGTATAGCTGTCACTGTCTTAAGCAGTGGTGGGACCAATGGAAGCCTGAAATGAAACAGTTGCACACACTCAGTGTTTCACGAGACATCATCACATCTATACAATCTATAGAATGAGTGAGTCCACAGGAGGTTAGGATGTATAAAAATCATCCAGTGTAGAAAAAGGCTTTAGCTGACCTGCAGCACAATAGAGCATGTGGTGCTGGTGAGCTCCCACGTCCAGAACGCCACAGAAACTGAGGCTCCAACTACTAACTGAGGCCTTTGCTATGAAGCGAGTTCAACATAGCCAGGATATCTTCTTTTTATCTGGCTTCACTCAACCTAACCTCTGCCATCCTGGATTACCTCTACTAAGAACCTGGTCATCAACCAGCTCAGTTAACTCAGAGTTTTCTTATCAAGCCCCGAGTGAGCTCATGAGGAGGAAGCTGTTTATTGTAGAACTTGTTTATGATCGTGTATTAAGTATTCATATCAAACGAGAAGAAACACTGATGTAAATTCATGAGCAAAGTAAAATTTAAATAATATAATGAATGAAATAATTAGAAAAGAACAACTCAAAATAAAGTCAGCCAAAGCATATACAGTAAATAAGTAGATGAATTTTCTTACATTTATTGTTGAATTAATATGTTTGTCTGATGATAAACAAACTATTACGACTGTGAGCTGGAGTCATGTCAGACCTTCTGTTGCCAAAGCAGAGAGAACGGGAGAGAGGAGGTCTGATGAGGTCAATCTACACGGTTCATTCATGAGAAATATTTAATAGTGTGAGGATCATTTTATAATGAAAGGTATCAGAGGTTTCATTTTAATTTCAATTTATCGTCCCACTGGCTCCTCTTATTCTGAGCTGCAGTGATTGAATACGAGTAAAGTATCAACTCTGATGAGAATTAAATTACCTTTGTTCAGTCAGAATTAAGTGATAATATTGAGTAGCCAATGTATTGTTTCAGTTCGATCACCTCTGTTTATTAGAAGCTCTGTTTTAAAACCTGGTCACTTGAAAAGTCTGGAGCAGCAAAATGATTTCACTCATCTGTAAATAATCTGCGGCTCTTTATTATTTGCCAATTTACTATGAACCCGTTTTGTCCCTGTCAGGATCTAGTGATGTTAATTGTCACCAGTAGAGCTGCTGGCAGGTTTTGATCCATTATCACAAAGTTAACCTGCAGTTCAAGTTAGCGGTTCATCACAAATTACAATGGTGATTTACTCCGGTAAGAAGTAAACCAGCTTTGTAGAGCTACTTTCAAACATGCACTCCGGATAATCTCCTGACATTATCTGGAGGGGCTGTATGTGAGAACGCAAATGTCATAGTGAGAGCTTGGTAAAAACTCAGCAAGAGATCCTCTGCAGGATTCACTGCAAGCGAGTGGGTGTGTTGCAATGCAAAAATAAAAATAAACTAAAAGAATATAAACATCTCAGGAAGAAAATGAGGTGTCATACATGAAGATGTCAAGAGCACTTTTGTTGATAAGGGCCGATGCCAGCTTCGATGTGATGTAAACGATAAACGTGTGATCTCCACAGTGGAATTAATACCTTATGTCCTGTCTCTGAATGCTGCACCACCCCTCACCTGAACGCTCTGGTGATTACTTTGTTGTTGTGAATGCATCTGAGAGGAGAATCTCCTGCTGCGTTTTTCATGTGTGAAATGCAAACTCTGAAAAAGTCTGAAGTCTCACTGTGCAGATATTCTCTCTGAAAACAGCTTCGTACTGAAAACCCCCGAGTGAAAACTGAGGTTAACTCGTTATCCACAAATCCTGCTTCGTAGTTCACGCCCCTGGAAAGATAAGAAGGCAAGCGTTTGAATATTACTCCTCTTCTACATGACAATGATATGCTGTTTGTAGGTTCTGCAATGAGCTGAGGAGTCTAACTCAGCTGCAGAGATGCCTCTGGAGGTGCAAGGAGCATTATGTAAGCAACCTGTAACTGGATGTTGTTCTGTTCCGACATGACAACGGTTTTAAAATACAGTGGGTTACCTTTGTTTTATCACGGTGCTATTTTTACTGCAGACTTGACTTGCACAGGATGCTCTAACCCTGTGTGGGTCAAGTGTTCAGGCCAGAGTGCAGCTGGGCCTTCACTTTTACAAGGCCACAGAAAGCAGAGACACCAGCAGTGGTGTTAGCACAAAATAACATGCCATGTGTGCTGCTTTTCCTGGGTGGAACTTCCTCTATGTTAATAGAAATCTCTCCTGTCAGTAAAAACAAACAAGAGCAGAAAAAACGAAAACAAAATAAACTATTGCGTATGTGAGTTATAGATGATTAAATTTAGATAATAAAGACAGAACTAATGTATAAGTATTACAGTCTTTACCGACATTCAATGAGTAAAAAGAAAACAAACAAATACATGAGTGTGAGTGTGCCACTGTCTTGTTACCAGACAGACTTGTGTTACAAGAGATTACGTGTTTTTGTTGTGTGATAATTTGGTTGACTCTGATTTTCTTCTCACAGCGATACTGTCTCTGTCTCTCATATGTCTCTCTCTCCCTCCTCTAGTACCATCTAATTGCTCATACCTCCTCCACTGCGTGGGAGAAATGTAGCTTCCCTTTCTCCTCCTCCTCCAGATTTTGCTATTTCACTTTATTTCTTCCTTCTTTCCTCTTTCTCTTCTCTCCTGTGGCCCTGTGAGTGTCTGCAGGGGTGTGTGCCTGCATGTTAACTATGAGTGTGTGTGTGTGTGCGTGTGTGTGTGTGTGTGTGTGTGTGTGTGTGTGTGTGTGTGTGTGTGTGTGTGTGTGTGTGTGTGTGTGTGTGTGTGTGTGTGCGTGAGAGTGAGTGAGTGAGTGAGTGAGTGAGTGAGTGAGGGAGTGAGGGAGAAAGGGAGAGAGAAGCGCTGAGAGAAAGAGATATTAAAGAGAAAGGGTGAGAAAGACAGAAATAGGCAAACTGCATGACAGAAACAAAAAGGAAAAAATATATGGGTAGTAGCAGTGTGTTTGTGAGTGTGGGTGCACGCGCATATGAGTGAGCGTGTGTGTGAGATCTAGAGAGAAAGCGAGAGAGAGCAAGGCTGAGGCTCCTCTGATCACTGACTTGGTGTCCTACTTACACTCTGCAGTACACCCCAATAACAACCCTGAGCTATGATATAATATACCCAAAACACATAGACACAGAAGAAAACCCTTACACACACACACACACACACACACACACACACACACACACACACACACACACACACACACAAAGCAAGAACATACGCACACTAAGCAACAACAGGGATATTATATCCTGTACAGACACACACCCCCATTTTCTACATAAATAACTCCAATATAAGTTTCTTTCTCCTCCATGAACACACCAGAGGTGATACAGTCTGTTTTTCCTTTTCCTTTTTTTCTTCTTCTTCTTTTCTTTTTCTCAAGTAGCTATCTGCCATCTCCCAGCACCACCCTTTGTAACAGGGACAGAGGAGAGACACATCCAATGGAACTTTTATTTCTGCCAGCGAGCGATGTCTTCGTGTGCTCTGCATCGCTCGCTGGAAGAAAAAACACCACATTTGAGTGCGTCTCTCCTCTGTAACAAGGACGTCAGCAAGAGAACACATTAACCCAAATCAGGTTCAACTACAGAATATGTAATGTGTGGGGGGGTGTAGCAGTAAGTATGAACCATTAACCAATGATACCACAGCCTTTATAGGCTTAAATACTTTACTTTTATAACTATATATTCACACTATAGTGGTATTATAGAACTCAGCAATAAAATAAACAGAGCATCAGAATTATCAAACAATGATACAAAGACATCATCCAACTCAGTGACAAGTTTTAAATGGTCTGAGAAAAATCTAGTTTGAGTTTTCAACCAGACAATGATACACCTGTTCTGCTGTTTCTGCCAGAAACCCAAGTCGAAAGACCCCTGGAAGAACCGTGAAGGATCACTGAGAGAATCCTGAAAGAAGTCTGAGAGAACACTAGGAGAACCCTAGGAGAACCCTGAGAGAACCCTAAGAGAACTCAAAGAGAACCCTAGGAGTATATCCTAAGAGAACCCTGAGAGAACCCGAAGAGAACCAGAAGAGAACCCTGAGAAAATCCTAGGAGAAACCGAAGAGAACCCTGAGAGAACCCCGACAGAACCATAAGCGAACCCTAGGAGAACTCTAGGAGAACACTAGAAGAACCCTGAGATTACCCTGAGAAAACCCTGAGGGAACCCTGACAGAACCATAAGAGAACCCTAGGAGAACCCTGAGAGAACCCAAAGGAGTATATCCTAAAAGAAGCCTGAGAGAACCCAGAAGAGAACCAGAAGAGAACCCTGAGAGAATCCTAGGAGAAGCCGAAGAGCATCCCGAGAGAACCCTGACAGAACCAGCAGAGAACCCTAGGAGAATCCTAGGAAAACCCTGAGAGAACCCGGAGAGAATCCTAGGAGAAGCCAATCAGAACCCTAGGAGAACCCAACTTAACATATTTAACTTGATGCCAATATTTTAATGTGACTGTATTACTCTATTACTGTGACTGAGATAAAAGAACCAAAGCAGAATTCTTCATGAAGAGGAAGTTTGTAAAAGCAGTGTATTGCCGTCGCTGTCAGCCAAAGTAAGGAAGCCATTTTTAGCTGGTTGTAAGTCAGCGTTGGTCAGTTCAGCACTTTCTTACGGACCGAATATCCCAACAACTGTGCTGACAGTGTGTTCGGACATTGATGGTCCCCAGATATCCTTTCATTTTGTGTTCAGTTGTGCAAAAGGATCCAGTAATTGTAGTTTGCAGCTGGCATTTTAAGAATATATGTACAAATGAAGTACTGTACATACATAATACGGTGATTGTGGACTATAACTGGATTGAATGTCTTGTTCAGAAGTGCCGTGAGGATGTGTTGAGTGAAGAGAAAGCTGGATTTTCCCAACCAGTCCGGGATTGAATATAATACTATGAATAAATTACATTTTTAAAAAATGTCTTTTTCTCATACCATCACTACACAGCAACACAAACACGATATGCAAATGACAAAAACATATACATCTATTATACATCATGCTGGAAACGGTTCTAGTTAAAAGAAACCCTGACAAGCCAGATCGACCGGGAGGCGCGGCAGAACTGACAGGGGAGACACACACACAGCACAATCCTCCTGACATTTGCTCAGGAAAGGATTGGTTATTTAAAAGGCCCTCCTTTTGCTCCCACACAACAAATACATGAAGCATAAACAGATCTATTTTTGCCGTATCTTGACATCCTTCTCAGAGGCTGGTACCATCACAGAAGCAACAGACTTTGCTACCTCCGACAACACTGGGCAGACAACTTGTGTGCTGGAGAAAAGTCAGGATGAGAGAATGGCAGTTTGACAGTTAATTCAGTTTGATGTGTCAAGCCAAGAAAGCTGAGAGACTCAAAGTTTGACGGGAATACAGAATCCAGTTTTGCCAGTTTGCAGCCAAAAACATCCAAATTTATGGCATCTTTCCAATGCAGCTTGTGATGTTTAAAACTGCACGGCCACAGAGCAAAAGGTTTGTTTGTATAAATAACACAGTCAACAATGAAAACCATAATATGAGATCCAGTAAAGGCAAATTACCTTTAAAATGTTGGGAATTTGATGTGCTTAAG